>NW_026873422.1:0-14445 GCF_032173495.1 Musca vetustissima
GTTACACCTATAAATAAACCACTAAAATATTTTTAACCATTCGGAAGCGAAAGATAGGACGGGGCCGACTATATGATACCCTTCACCACTTTGGGTATATTCAACGGATTTACGAATCGTAACAAACGTCGCATTTTTAAAGGACCAGTAAAATGAAATTGAATCCATAAACATGTCATTCTGCAACCGATACTAAATTTTTCATTTAGTAAGATATAGAAGCTATATCTAAATCTAAACCGATTTCAGAAACTTAACACACATTAAATCCTTAATTATTACGCTGGACTTAGCGTTGCAACGTTTACACCGAAATCGGACGAAAATATATATGGGAGCTATATCTAAATCTGAACCGATTTCCAGGAAACTTAAGGCACATCATTCTAAACCTTGTTCAGTACGATATGCCAAATTTCGTGCAAATCGGAAGATATATAGGGACTTCATACCATTTACATTAAATCGGACGAGCTATATCTAAATCTGAACCGATTTTGAACTTAAAACACTTCCTTGTTACGTTATGTCAAATATTGTCTCAATAGGACAACCGTGGAAGTTTAGTACACCACGGACTCAGAATATGAACCATGGGTCTATCTCGTTTCCTTTTTCCAGTTGCAAATACATATACAAGGATATAATACCCTGTACCACAGTGTTTTTGAAGGGTATACAAATTATTATTATTTTTTTTTTTTTTTTTTGAATTTTCTAATGCCGCTTGTCCATTATTTTGTCATTAATATAATTAATCATACACCCTTTCCTTCTCACATTCCCATTTGATTGCTAGCTACATTCCAAACTTTCGTCAATTACAAAATGTTTAGGCATGCTTAAGAATCAATTAGTATAATACGTTAAGATCCCATTTACAACATTCGTAATACCATCAACAAAGTCGAACGCAAATAGCAGCAGCAGCAACAAATGGATTAAATTAATTCAACCATCGACAACAAGAAATAAAACCGATTCAATTGGTGAAACAAAGACTTAAGGCGCCACAAAATTTTGTGCGCCGGCAAGCAATCCTAAAAGCCAAATGAAATATTTGCGTCTAAGTCTTTTAAGGCCTATGGAATTCCGTTGGGTGGAATAATTACGTATTACATTCAAATTGAGAAATGGGAATATAAATAAGGATAAGGAATTGTGTTAAACATATATAATGAAGATAAAAATATAATTTAAAAATTACAATTCTTGAACTCTGAGGGAAATCTTCACTACAATAGACACCGCAGTTTTTTTACAAGTACTGATACTTCACCGCGTTTTCATGTTCAAATTAATTGTATTATCACAACTTGTGACCCAAAAAATATGGATTAAATGAAAAAAATGAAGTAAAGAAAAAAAGCAAACATAATTATTCCCACTATCTCCATTATCCAATAAACATAAATATATTCAAATAATTGATTTAATAATTGTGTGTGGAAAAAACAAATAAATTGAAAATCATATTTGCATTTGTGTGGCCAACCACCAAATATGCGATGCCGTGATAATTGTTTGTGATGATAATAATGTTATTATGGAAGATCAATAGGTCACAGAAAGTTGCAACGGTACGTAGAGTCTGTTATTATTAATATTAAATTTAAATTATGTTTAATTTAAATTATAATTTGATATCATGAATATTTATAGAAAAAATATGATGGTGTTAAATTGCATTAACCGCATTAGAGATTGAAATCAATGACCATGGGCTATAAACAATTGATACAATCGATGACCATAACAAAGTTAGGTATGAAGTATTGAAAGTGTTTTGAGTTCGTGGATATTATAGGATCTTTAAAGAATATTTCCCAAAGGACCTCATGATCTTTAGGCGTGGATTTTTAAAGAATATTTCCCAAAGGACCTCATGATCTTTAGGCGTGGATTTTTAAAGAATATTTCCCAAAGGACCTCATGATCTTTAGGCGTGGATTTTTAAAGAATATTTCCCAAAGGACCTCATGATCTTTAGGCGTGGATTTTTAAAGAATATTTCCCAAAGGACCTCATGATCTTTAGGCGTGGATTTTTAAAGAATATTTCCCAAAGGACCTCATGATCTTTAGGCGTGGATTTTTAAAGAATATTTTCCAAAGGACCTCATGATCTTTAGGCGTGGATTTTTAAAGAATATTTCCCAAAGGACCTCATGATCTTTAGGCGTGGATTTTTAAAGAATATTTCCCAAAGGACCTCATGATCTTTAGGCGTGGATTTTTAAAGAATATTTCCCAAAGGACCTCATGATCTTTAGGCGTGGATTTTTAAAGAATATATCCCAAAGGACCTCATGATCTTTATTTCATAGTTTTGTAAACCAAATGCTACTTAAAATAATTGCTAATCATAATTGTCACTCTAATTATTTATATAATTTACTAATTAACTCCAAATGGAATACTTCCCCTCACCCTTCTCTCGAATCTGTAAATTAAATATACACACATATATTCAGGAATGCAATCTTACACAATGCTACAAACTATTTTTGTGGCAAACTATTGTATGTATTTTGGCATAGTAATTGACAAATATTTCCGACTGACAAAATCCATGAATGACAGCAGTAGTACATGTTGGGGATCACTTCAGTCACCCAATATTCCTCCCCTTCTTTAGGCAATCTTTTTTTGAAATGCCAAATATGCAATCGCTTGCACTTTTGCAAGTGCATTGTTATGTATTTTACATGCTAACCTCCTAGAAACGGATAGCAGGAGACAGCAGGACAAGGAGGAGGACGACCTCCTGGAAATATGGCCAGTCAGATCATCAACAATCTATGCCTAAGCACAGATGACACAGTGTGACAGCCGAACCATGTATACAAATTAGAAATGAACACATTAACACACTGAGGCGTACAATGAAATCTCGTAGTGTCGTTATTGGCCATATTGAGGATGGAGTGGCTACTTCACACACACACAGAGGGAGAGATTATAGAAGGCATAAGCTATAAAATAAAGTCAAGTGAATTTGAAATGCATAGCCAGGCAAGTGTCAGGAAACAATCACTTGACATGGAAACTATGTCATTCTACACGATGCGGGGAGCAGTGGGTGATTGTATGGTGATGTTACCCAAGAGGCCTACAAGAGAACTTTTAGTTTTGGACAAAATCCAATTAGACACAACAGTAATAACAACAACATGGACCACACCAAACCTCATCGCAATGACAATGATGTCGTTCAATGAAAGTATCTGTCTCCATTATGGACACACACCATACAAAACCAATAAACATTATGTTCATCGATACAAGTGGAAATACGAAACATAAGTATGGCCTGATAGGATAATCGAAAATGATAATCCGTTTACATAGGGTGTTGTGTACGTGTGCACAATAAGAAGAGTGACTTCTAACATGGTATGTAGATGAAAATTAGGTTAAATGCCGTTATAAATTGTTTAACACGACGAATACTGAAATGTGCAAACCAATTGCAAGAAATGTTTGTAGGAAAATATTTGAAGTGGCTGAGAGCAATAAATGTAAAATATGGAGGATGCAGATTAAAATTGGACACATCATTTACAAGGTGATATTATCTGTAATCTTACACTTACACCACATAAAGTACATTTTAAGAAATTTACGCAGCTAGATATCATATTTTTTACGGATCAAAAAATAAAATTAAAGGCTCGAAATAGGAGCACTATTCCCTACTTAAATTCTAGTACGGTTTGGCTGAAGATCAGTACTCCCAGAAAATATCTGCAAAGGCTGGGATTAAATTGATCAAAAGCTATGTTTCTGCCATGGTTCCATATACTCCAATATTGTTTAATTTTGGAAGCGAACATATTTGGAAAAATTTTCCGAAAATTTATAAAAAAAAAACAGTAATGAAAGTAGTAAAATCAGACGGGCCGACTATATGATACCCTTCATCACGGTGGACATATTCTACATATGTATCCTAACATAAAATGTGACGAACTTAAATATGTGATCATTATTATTAAGAGAACCGACTAACATCAATCCATACACATACCTTATGGAAACTATTGTAACGTGGTTTTCTCGTCGGCTGAGGTTAGCCCAGTCGTGTCCAAGATCTCCATAATGACCCACAAAACCTTATTGATTGAAAAAGACTAGTGTCTCCCTTATGGAGAGACTAATACTAGTGTGTTTATATATAAATATGCGATATAAATAATTGATTTCGGGTGGTTTAATATGCTGGTTATTATCGGAAGCGCCTACGACGATTTAATGGTGATCGGGAATGATGGTTGTCGGGAGTCGGAATCGATGATCGGTAATGATGATTCACCGTTGATCGGGAGTGGTGAATGTCGGAAGTGGCAACGATGATTTAACGATGGTCGGGTGTCAGTACGATAATCGGCAACAACGATTTAACGGTGGTCGGGAATGATGGTTGTCGGGTGTCAGTACGATGATCGGCAACGACGATTTGACGGCGATCGTGAATGATGGTTATTTGGTGTCAATTCGATGATCGGCAAGGAAGATTTAACGGTGGTCGGGAGTCGGAATCGATGATCGGCAACGATGATTTAACGGTGGACGGGAATGATGGTTGTCGGGAGTCGGAATCGATGATCGGCAACGATGATTTAACGGTGATCGGGAATGCTGGTTATCTGGTGTCAGTTCGAATATCGGCAACGACGATTTGACGGTGATCCCGAATGATCTGGTGTCAGTTCGATAATCGGCAACGACGATTTAACGATGATCGGGAGCGATGTTAGTAGTTGTTTATTGACTAAGTTCTAATACAATCTATTATATCTAACTACGAACAGTAAGCCGAAGCCTCTGTGTGGAACAGTAAGCCGAAGCCTCTGTATGGAACAGTAGACCGAAGTCTCTGTGTGGAACAGTAAGCCGAAGCCTATGTGTGGAACAGTAGACCGAAGTCTCTGTGTGGAACAGTAAGCCGAAGCCTCTGTATGGAACAGTAGACCGAAGTCTCTGTGTGGAACAGTAAGCCGAAGCCTATGTGTGGAACAGTAGACCAAAGTCTCTGTGTGGAACAGTAAGCCGAAGCCTCTGTGTGGAACAGTAGACCGAAGTCTCTATGTGGAACAGTAAGCCGAAGCATCTGTGTGGAACAGTAGACCGGAGTCGCTGTGTGGAACAGTAAGCCGAAGCCTTTGTGTGGAACAGTAGACCGAGGTCTCTGTCTGGATGTATTTATGTAGCCGCAACAATGGGTAGCCACCCATTGTGGCAATGAACATCCACAACACAAAATAGCAAGCCTATGCAATGACAAGCCCTTTTAAGTAGATGAAAGTGAAATACATCAGTTTGCGGAGTCACAACGTAAATGAGAAATATATGATAGAGTAGCTGACGCGAGCAAATGCCTATGCACTCGTTCCTAGTACTCACGGGGATGTCATGCGAGGTTGTTGCTATGATGGGTGACTATGTCTGCATCTTTACCTCGTTCAATAAAACGCAATAACTTCTTTCTTGTATCAATTTGATACGTTGTGAAAAAATTGCGTGTTTGGTGCATCATTTAAATAATATCTGACGAAAATATATATGTAGGAGCTATATCTAAATCTGAACCTATTTCAACGGCACTTGCAAGAGGTTAACTTCAGTACATTGTACACTATTTGCGGACAACCTTTAGGTCTTTATTGCACAATTAACGTAGAATCGAACGAAAATATATATGGGACCTGAACCGAACTGAACATTATTCTAGACTTAATTCAGTACACTACCCCAAATTTTGTGAAAATCCAAAGATAAACAGGGAACTTGGGCCAGCACTTACCTTAAATCGGACGAAAATGTATATGGGAGCTATTTCAATAGAGTTTGTTCTTGGGCCAAATTAATGAGCTGTGCCAAATTTCATCCAATTCGGATCATAAATGCATCCTGTTTGTTTACAATTTAACATGGACAGACAGACGGGCCCACATGCATAAATCTACTCAGAAAGTTATAAAAATAGTGAACGGAGCAACTACACTGAGTTTGAGCAATATTTCGCGATATTTGAACCGTCTTGACCGACCCTTGACAGTTCCCTTTCACAGTGTAAAATGTGCGAATTTCTGCATGTAATACTGGCCGCTAGTCGGACTACAAAATCTGAAATAAAACTAAGATTTTGGTTAATTGAATATAATCACTGAATATAATCTCAACATCACTGAACATCGTCCTTGACCATAACCGGAACTTCATGTAAAATTTCAAAACGATCAGCAAACTATTTCTGGGGGGTTAATAGCAATACTAGGCAATATCATAACACATAGACACCTTTAGATATTTCCGTATAACTCCCATATCCATTTAATTGGTATCAATTTAAAGGTCAACCACTCTCCTCGAATATACCATCATCTTCTCGGGGCTATGCCTTCAGGAGTAAATATATATGCTCAAGAATACAAATTTTGATTTTCTTGGCCAGAACCCGTCTTACATGCAAAATTTCGTGTCGATTGGTCCATAACTGTGGACTGTATCGTGTTTGCAAATTGTAATGGACAGACGGACGGACAAGGTTTCATCACAACATGAGTTCGCTCTTTGCAGCCCCCAATAAGTTTACATATTTTGAATGTTATCCTCAGAATGGAGAGTACAAAAAGTTCGGCCTGGCCGCACTTAACCCATTTTAAATTGTTTTATTTGATACCCTCTCATTACTAATATTTCATTTAACAAATATTTATGATTTCACATGAAACATTACAGTGGGGAAAAATATATTTTAGCGAACAATTCCAGCATATTTTTCACATTCCTCTAAAACTTCCACGTTTCATTTTATTATTAAATCTGCTGATCTAAAGATTTTATGAAAATTATGCATCAACGATTGAGATACATTTTTGAATAGCGCGCTGTGTTGTTTAATATATGTGTACAGATTACATAAATAATGTCGTCCGATTTCATGTCAATGGTCCTCCACAGGTACTCATTTGTGATGACATTTGTTATGCTTGATTTGTATATACCCATAGTGGTAAAGGCCTCGTCCAGCTTTACTCTACTACTGGTTTTAAACTACAAAAGTCAAGTGATTCATCTTTTTGTTTATTTTTATCAACATTTAAATTCACACTGATTCACAATTTTGTCCAAGCCAACCAATCGACCAGCCAATCAAGTTGACGTTACCACCAACCAACGTTTCCCACAAGCTTATCAATGTTAATCCCTTAATGTTACAGCATCGACAGACAAATGGACGCAACACACCGTTGGCAATATATCACTTAATAGTTGACATTTTTTAAAACGTAGTGGTTTCCGATTCCCCCCTTAACGGAACACTGATGGTGGTGGTCTTACATTCAGACATCAAATTACAGACTGTCGCATATGTTTGTAACAGGCAAAAGGAATCGAGATAGACCCATGGTTCCTTTTGAGAATATGCATAGAATCACTTTCTGAGTCTATGTATGCATGTCCGTCCGTCCGTCCGTCGATGTTAAATTGTAAACAAAGTACAGGTCGCATTTATAATCCGATTTGGCTGAAATTTGGTACAGCTCATTTATTTGGCCCAAGAACGAACCCCATTGAAATTGGGAAAAATCGGTTCAGATTTAGATATAGCTCCCATATCTAATTTTGTCCGATTTACGGACTTTAGTCCAGCAAATCATTAGATTTGCACGAATTTTTGCATAGCGTACTGAATTAAGTCTAGAATGATATGTGCCAAGTTTCGTGAAAATCGGTTCAGATTTAGACATAGCTCCCATATATAGTTTCGCCCGATTTTTGGCAAATGGTACACCAAAGTCCCTGAAAATCTTTCGATTTGCACGAATTTTGTCATAGCGTACTGAATTAAGACTAGAACGACGTCTGCTAAGTTTTGTGAAAATCGGTTCAGATTTAGATATAGCTCCCATATATAGTTTCGCCATATTTTATGTTAATAGTGCACCAAAGTCCTTGCATATCTTTTGATTTGCACGAATTTTGGCATAGCGTACTATATTAAGTCTAGAACAATGTATGCAAAGTTTCGTGGAAATCGGTTCAGATTTAGATATAGCTCCCATATATTTTTTCGTCCGATTATATGTAAATAGTGCACCAAAGTCCCCATATATTTTTCGATTTTGGGAAAACGTACTGAATTAAATCTAGAATGATGTGTGCAAAGTTTCGTGAAAATCGGTTCAGATTTACATACACCTCTATATATATTTCCGTCCGATTTTAAGTGGTGCACTAAAGATCCATAGCTAGGCCGAAGCTATGAAGTTAATATAAATTTATCTTTGATAAGTTTCCTTCAAATCGGTTCAGATATAGATATAGCATAGCTTCCATTTATAATTTCGGCTTTAGGAAACATATGCTGAATATATCCAAAATGGTGAAGGGTATCATATAGTTGGCCCATTCCGACTTTACTACTTTCCTTAGTGGTTTTATTTTGGAGTTTACTTCAGATGTTATAGCAGTAGAAAGAGGTGTGCGAAACTTAAAAGGTGTGTTGTGTGTCTGTAGTTTGGTATATTGTGACATGAATATCTGGAAATGTCACCAAATGATGGAGGGTATAGAAATGTTCGATGAGGTCGAAATTTACGACTTTTTGTATCTGTTTAAAGTACTGATGACAAAAATTGTCCCTTAACTGTCTATGATTTTGGAATTTTTGCAAAAATAACCAGTAAGGAATGTGTTTATGTCGAACTGGTACAACTACTATATTATATATCTATTTGCGCAAGGACAATGATATATTTAAATATGAAGTGAATTAAAGAAGAATTAATAAACGTTATTTTAAACCCAATTCGGAAGCATATGCAAATTTTCGTGTCAATCGTACAACCAATGGATGTTTGGCGGTATGTTATATTAAAATCTTAATGGATTTGAAAATATTAATATTTTCACCATTCAAATCTCAGGTCTATATGACATTTTCGACGAGCTATTTACTTATTTAATTCATCTATGAAGTATTCGAAATGTTCTTCAATGTCATAGTAATACTCCTGTACTTCTATATGTGAATGCTGTTATTTCCAAGCAATTGACTTGCCATTATTTCGTCTGCATTATTTTTTTTTTTTTGATTTTCATTGTAAATATTATTTTGTCAAGATTTCCTTTTTGATGGGTTATTGTGACAAAATGTACTTCGATTAAAGAAAATCACAGAATAGAAAGGACAATATTTACAGTTGTTAGTTCCGGTTCGTTAAACAGCATTATATGATGTCGTTTACATTGAACAGAGGGGGAGAGAGCCAGACGACATGTTCTACAAACAGTGAGGAAAATGTTTTGTAGACACCTGTTAAAAATGTAAAATTGCTTGTTTACTGGTATGATTTGACATGTTACAAATTAAAATCCGACAACGCCCTACACCATCGAAATCGATTATTTTTTAAAAAATAGAAAACCAGTATAAAATTTGTTAAATTCGGACAAGCGTTTAAATGCTAATCATTACCAGTTACCCACACTAGTAAAGACTATCATGTTCTATGATTACTATTGAAACATTCAATTAAATATACAGATTTTAGACATGTCATATCTAAAAAAAACCAGTAAGGAAAGTCGGACGGGGCCGACTATATGATACCCTTCACCACTTTGGGTATATTCAACAGATGGAAGCCTAACAGACGTCGCATTTTTGAAGGACCATTAATATGAAATTAAACAGGTCTTTCTGCAACCTATACATTTTGGTCAGATATAGAGTTGCTTCTTACAATAGGACAAAATTATGTAAATTAATTTAAAGCAAAATATCTATTTCATCGAAACTTGTCACATGTTAGGTTACACTTTTTTTGGTGCACCATTTACTTAAAATCGGACAAAAATATATAGGGGGTCTATATCTAAATCTGAACCCATTTTTACGAAATTAAAAACACATATTTCTAGACTTAATTCAGTACGCCATGCCAAATTTCGTGCAAATCGAAGGATATATAGGGACCTAGGTACGCCATTTACCTAAAATCGGACGAAACTATATATGGGAGCTATATCCAAATATGAACCGATTTTCATGAAATTTTACACACATCATTATAGACCTAATTCATTACGCTGTGCCAAATTTCGTGCAAATCGAAAGATATATAGGGACTTTTGTATACCATTTACCTTAAATCGGACGAAAATATATATGGGAGCTATATCTAAATCTGAACCGATTTTCACGAAATTTAGCACACATCTTTCTAGACTTAATTCAGTATGCTATGCTAAATTTCGTGCAAATCGAAGGATATATAGGGACTTAGGTGCACCATTTACATAAAATCGGACGAAAATATATATGGGAGCTATATCTAAATCTGAACCGATTTTCACGAAATTTAACACACATCGTTCTAGACTTAATTCAATATGCTATGCCAAATTTCGTGCAAATCGACGGATATATAGGACTTTCGTACACCATTTACCTAAAATCGGACGAAAATATATATGGGAGCTATATCTAAATCTGAACCGATTTTCCCGAAATTTAGCACACATCTTTCTAGACTTAATTCAGTATGCTATGCTAAATTTCATGCAAATCGAAGGATATATAGGGACTTTGGTGCACCATTTACATAAAGTCGGACGAAAATATATATGGCAGCTATATCTAAATCTGAACCGATTTTCACGAAATTTTACACACATCGTTCTAGGCTTAATTCAGTACGCTATGTCAAATTTCGTGCAAATCGATGGATATATAATGACTTAGGTGCACTATTTACCTAAAATCGGACAAATATATATATATGGGAGCTATATCTAAATCTGAAGCGATTTTTCCCAATTTCAATAGGGTTCGTCATTGGGTCAAATAAATGAACTGTGCCAAATTTCATCTAAATCGGATCATAAATGCGACCTGTACTTTGTTAACAAAAATACATGGACGGACGGACATGCATAAATCGACTTAAAAAGTGATTATATGCATATTCTCAAAAGGAACCGTGTGTCTATTTCGTTTCCTTTTGCCTTTTACAAACATATGCACAAAGACATAATACCCCGTACCACAGTATGGTGAAGGGTATAACAACATACACACCAATATTGGCCATAATTAGTACCAGTTAATTCCTCTGTTATCTTAAAGTACGTGTTTCCAAAACTACCTACCTGTTTCAACACAACACACTAATTCTCATCGCAACACATATCTAGTTCTATGCTAATGTTGGTACCATTTAATACCTTTCGTTCTCTTGTAGTTCTTATTTCCAAACAAATCCATATTTCATGTTTCGAGCTCTATAGGCTCACCCAAATCTTAATTCTATAAATACAAATCATATTTCCTATTTTCAGGATTCCAGTCCGATCGCTTCACTTCTTAAAAAAAAACTGCAAAACTTCTTAAATAGCCAAATCCTACACCGGTTCGGTTCACCCAAATCCACATTTGGTACCATTTTGTACACATTAGTAAAACTTCCTATGAATATATACCTACATATATATACCAATGAACATTTTATTTCCCGATCTCAGGATTCTAGTTCTATCGGTTCACCCACAATATAAATTGTACCAAATTTGATCAACATCAGTATGCATTTCCAAACTTCCTACACAGCCCAATCCTACATCCCAACAGTGCTCCCAACTCAAATTTTCAGTATCTCAGCACTATCGGTTCACCCAAAATTTAAATATTATTAAAGTTAGTACCCATATCCTATACACCAGCAATGATCATAACTTAAAATTTCAGGATCTCAACACTGTCGGTTCACCCAAAAAATCAAATTGTATTTCAAAACTACTACTATACACCAATCCTACACTCCAACCCTAACCTTATTTCCAAATTTTTAGTATCTCAACATTTGGTGTTATTTAGTACACATTCCTACATATCCCAATCGTACACCTTAACAGGGACCCTAACTCTATAGTTCAGGATTCCAGCTCTTTCGGTTCACCCAAAATCTAAATTGTACCAAATATAGTACTATTTCGTACAAATATGTACAAAATTTCTAATACTTCCCACATATCGCACTATCGAATTTCAGGAAATTCAAATTCAATTCAAATTGTACCAAATTTTAGTGCAATTTAGTACTTTTCGTATCCATGAGTATGTGCTTCCAAATCAACCCTTCATCTCAACATTGATTCGCATTCCAAATTTTAAGTTTTTAGCTCTATCCATTCACATGCTACGAAATTGTAACAAATTTAGTACATTTTTGTACTCTTCATATACTTATAGTTAGAATTTCCAAAAACCCTTTGAAAAACTATTCTACACTCCATCAATAACCCTCAGTCCAAATTTTAGATTTCTAAATGCACCGGCTCGCCAAAATGGTACCAGATTTAGTACTTTTTAGCACATTTCTTGTCGTTCTAGTACAATTTCCAAAAACCCAGCCTTATCTGACACCTTTGGACCATACCTCAAATTTTAAGATTCTAGCTTCATCCGTTTCGATTGGGGGTTTAAGAATCGTTAAGTCAGTCAGTGAATCAGTCAATCACGCTACTCTTTTATTTGTATAGATATAGAGCTTTCAAATTCTCCAAAGTGGGTATAACGGTCCATTTTTCGGTAAAGTCCAGTTTAGGGTGTGTGAAACACTTTACCGAAGTCGTTTTAATTTGCTATTACGAGTACTTTGAAAATTTTTCGAAAATTTTGGATATGTTTTGTGTTGTTGCTATAGAAAGGTCCCGGGGTTTTCAAAGTTTTAGCTGTCTTTCCTCATCTGATGAGGATGAAAACTTCTCTGCAGTACATGTTCAATACACTACAAATTCACTCGCTTATTTTAAAGGTCTTGACCGCAATACACCGAAATGACTGTAATTTGCATTCCTCATTCTTGTATATTAAACAACTTCTCTGCAGATTTTTTCAATATATTTTCATATAACGATCTCTATTTTCAGTATTTTGAAATGGTGAAAAATGCAGAAAATGTTTGATATAGGACCCGTTTTTAGTGTAAGCTCCCACATACAGATCCCGCAACATTTTTGGTGTTATAAAGTTTAAGCCTCATTTTCCTATGCTGATACACATTGAAAACCAGTGAGCGGAGCAGTATAGTCGGACGGGGCCGACCATATGATACCCTACACAACTACCGCGGAACTCTAACTTTTGCGTATGTTTATTTCGAGCCTGATCAATAGTTCGTGATATTTGCACCCTCGTGACCGATTAGAGATCAACAGCACATATTTTCACTGATATATTTTCAGAATATCCCAATATTCTGTACAGCCCTTCGAATTACTTGTCCAGATTCACTTCACCGTGTGTTGTGTTGTGATTTTCGGTTTTGTAGCCTATAGATCGACTCGAAAAAATACAAAAGCAGTGAGCGGAGCAGTATAGTCGGACGGGCCGACCATATGATACCCTACACAACTTCCTAGAAAATCTCACTTTGTGTGGTTCTATATTCTGAGTCTGGCCAATATTTCGCGATATTTGCACCCTCTTGACTGACTAGAGGTCAACAAATATTACTAATATACAGTCCTTCAAATTATTTGTCCAGATTCCTTTCACCGTGGGTTGTATTATGATTTTCGGCTTTTAATTGTGGCTTATATACTGACTAGAAAAAAACACAACAAATTAAGTTTTCGGTCCACCTCATTCCAATATTATTTCAAAGCGATCCGCGCTGTATTTCCGCTTCTAGTGTGGTAATGTGTTACTAAATAATATCTGAGTACGTAAGCACCTGTAAATATTTAAATGTAACTCCCCTCTTGAATATACTATCAACTTTTTGGGTCTATGTCCTTCAGGAGTAAATATATACGCTTTAGAATACAAATTTTGTAATTTTTCACACAAAAGTCAGGGTCAATTTGACCCGCTAAATATTGACCGATCTTTATCAAAACAGGCATGCTTATTCTGTGGCCCGATCTCCTTCTCCATGCAAAAATTCGCGATGTTTGGGCCATAATTGCGGCCTCTGGAGCGACCAGAAATTCAGACTAAAAATTAAGTATTTGGTCCATTTCATCCACTAAATATTAACCGATCTTTACCAAAAACAATAGGGGTCTTCATTGGGCAGAACCCATCATACATTCAAAATTTGGTGAAGATTGGTCCATAACTGTGGCCTGTATCGTGTTTACAAATTATAAGGGGCAGACGGACGGACGGACACACATGTCTAGATCGACTCAGCTAGTTGAGATATGACGATCGGATACTTAAAGGTGGTTCTAGGACCAATATTTCTCGGTGTTACAAACTCTTGGGGCTGCACAAAGCTATAATACCCTAAGGCTGAAAATAATCTATATCTGTCATTCACAATTTTTAATTGAATTCAAACAACAACAGCAGCAGAGGCAAAAGCGGCAGCAACATTTGTGTGTGCTGCACAGTGTTTCGGAATAACACTTACAGCACACTGTGGAC
>NW_026873423.1:0-14354 GCF_032173495.1 Musca vetustissima
AAATAATCATTTCCTACCTATAAAGTATATATATTCTTGATCAGCGTAAAATTCTATGACGATATAGCCATGTCCGTCTGTCCGTCTGTCCGTCTGTCTGTCTGTCTGTCTGTCTGTCTGTTGTAATCACTCTAGCGTCTAAACGAATGGAGATAGATCGCCAAAATTTTGCATAGAGTCGTCTTTTGTCTGCAGGCAGGTCAAGTTCGAAGATGGGCTTTATCGGTCCACGTTTAGGCATAGCTCCCATATAAGGGTACCCCCAAATTTTCGGTATTTTGGGGTTCTTGAGCGCGGTTTTCAACCGAATTCGCTGAAATTTGCTACATAGGGTTCTTATTGGGTACTTAATATCTCCACAAAAAATTATAAATATAGGTCCACTTTTTCTGGTAGCCCCCATATAAGGGTACCCCCAATTTTGCGGTATTTTGGGGTTCTTGAGCGCGTTTTTCAACCGATTTCGCTGAAATTTGGTACATTTGGTTCCTGAAATATCTCCACGAAAAATTTTAAATATAGTCCAATTTTTCTGGTAGACCCCATATAAGGGTACCCCCAATTTTCGGTATTTTGGGGTTCTTGAGCTCGTTTTTCAAACGAATTCACTGAAATTTGGTATTTTGTAGTCGTATATGGTAACAAATCTCCCTACCAAAAATTATTAATATTCACCCCCTTTTAGGGGTAGTCCCCTTATAACCCCCTTTTTATACCCTCCACCATAGTATGGAGGGTATATTAGTTTTGTTTTTCCGTTTGTAACGCATCGAAATAATCATTTCCGACCCTATAAAGTATATATATTCTTGATCAGCGTAAAATTCTATGACGATATAGCCATGTCCGTCTGTCCGTCTGTCTGTCCGTCTGTCTGTTGTAATCCCTCTAGCCTAAACGAATGGAGATAGATCGCCAAAATTTTGCATAGATTCGTCTTTTGTCTGCAGGCAGGTCAAGTTCGAAGATGGGCTTTATCGGTCCACGTTTAGGCATAGCTCCCATATAAGGGTACCCCCAAATTTTCGGTATTTTGGGGTTCTTGAGCGCGGTTTTCAACCGAATTCGCCGAAATTTGCTACATAGGGTTCTTATTGGGTACTTAATATCTCCACAAAAAATTATAAATATAGGTCCACTTTTTCTGGTAGCCCCCATATAAGGGTACCCCCAATTTTGCGGTGTTTTGTGGTTCTTGAGCGCGTTTTTCAACCGATTTCGCTGAAATTTGGTACATTTGGTTCCTATTGGGTGCCAAATATCTCCACGAAAAATTTTAAATATAGGTCCAATTTTTCTGGTAGACCCCATATAAGGGTACCCCCAATTTTCGGTATTTTGGGGTTCATGAGCTCGTTTTTCAAACGAATTCACTGAAATTTGGTATTTTGTAGTCGTATATGGTAACAAATCTCCCTACCAAAAATTATTAATATTCACCCCCTTTTAGGGGTAGTCCCCTTATAACCCCCTTTTTATACCCTCCACCATAGTATGGAGGGTATATTAGTTTTGTTTTTCCGTTTGTAACGCATCGAAATAATCATTTCCGACCCTATAAAGTATATATATTCTTGATCAGCGTAAAATTCTAAGACGATCTAAGCATGTCCGTCTGTAGGTCTGTCTGTTGTAATCACTCTAGCGTCTAAACGAATTGAGATAGAGCCCCAAAATTTTGCATAGAGTCGTCTTTTGTCTGCAGGCAGGTCAAATTCGATGATGGGCTATATCGGTCCACGTTTAGGCATAGCTCCCATATAAGGGTACCTCCCATTTTTCGGTATTTTGAAATTCTTAAGCGTGTTTTTCAACCGAATTCGCTAAAATTTGGTACATTGGGTTCTTATTGGGTACTAAATGCCTCCACAAAAAATTATTAGTATATGTCCACTTTTTCTGGTAGCCCCCATATAACGGTACCTCCTAATTTTCAGTATTTTGGGGTTCTTGAGCGCGGTTTTCAACCGAATTCGCCGAAATTTGCTACATAGGGTTCTTATTGGGTACTTAATATCTCCACAAAAAATTATATATATAGATCCACTTTTTCTGGTAGCCCCCATATAAGGGTACCCCCAATTTTGCGGTATTTTGGGGTTCTTGAGCGCGTTTTTCAACCGATTTCGCTGAAATTTGGTACATTTGGTTCCTATTGGGTGCCAAATATCTCCACGAAAAATTTTAAATATAGGTCCAATTTTTCTGGTAGACCCCATATAAGGGTACCCCCAATTTTCGGTATTTTGGGGTTCATGAGCTCGTTTTTCAAACGAATTCACTGAAATTTGGTATTTTGTAGTCGTATATGGTAACAAATCTCCCTACCAAAAATTATTAATATTCACCCCCGTTTAGGGGTAGTCCCCATATAACCCCCTTTTTATATTAAAATAGTTATCTGATTTGTTCCGCGTTTTGAGTTTGGTTCTAAGACTCTGTTGTAATCATTTCACCTGCGGAGGATAGCGAGATAAAAAAATAGAACGTAAGGTTCGATAATGAACTATAGCCGCATTTAGACCTAGTCTCTGTGTGGAGGTTCCAGAAGGAGTGGACCGATTTTCCCCATCTTCGAATTTGAACTAAGTTTGGAGAAATAATAAGATGGGCAAAGTTTCGATGAAATCTAAATTATCTGAAAAGGATTTGGTCCAAAGAAATATGGGGTCTGGAACCACATTCAGACACATTTTCACCGTGTTAAAGTGTATACACCCTCATTAGCCATAATGCTGAGGGTATAATTATCCATTATAAATACATTTTAAATAAATTTCTGCAATTTGTATTAAGGAATACATAATCCGTTTTTAGAAATGTTGGTATAGGTCCACTTTTTGGTATGTTCCCTATATTTTCATTTCTAGTACCTGTCAGTATATCTATGGTGGAGGGTATCCAAAGTTCGGCCCGGCCGAACTTAACGCTTTTTCACTTGTTTTTTGTTGTTTTATATTTGTTGGTGGCAAACACGTTGCAAGGATTACAGGAGATAATTATTAACAAGGATTAAATATGTTATTTTGGCAACAAAATAGTCGCACACACAACCACCACTATGACAAATCCAGCTAAGCAATTTCAACTACTAAGCTGGCAGTACAAACTCTACACAAAAGTGCGGCATAACTCTGTTGCTGCTCCTGTTATTGATGTTGTTGTTTGTGTTTTATGTTTGCTTCTTCTTTTGCACTTTATACAACGACAACGAATGCTTAAAAGCATTTACTTATTGTATGAATGGATGTGTGCGTGATTTTTATCATTTGTATATATGTCACAGAAAAACAATGCATGCTACCTTGTTCACATATATGTGTGCGCGTACCTAAACGTTGAGTGTGTTTCTATTAGAGAACAAGTAGAACACAAGCGCTCTGTTTATTCTTTTGTTGGTTTAACGTGCAAATCCGAGGAAGTAATGTGTAGCGAAAGAAAAACAGTGGGCAATGTGAGATAGTCCATCAAGAATATTCACGCTCAAATAGACTATGTAAAATTTGCTTAAACAAACTAGAGAAACTCTAGAATAGTCTTTTAAAAATATAAATTGAAAAGAAGTGAAAAAGCGTTAACTTCGGCCGAACTTTCAATACCCTCCACCATAGGTATACAGGTACTTGCAATGAAAAATAGGGAACATGTACCAATAATTCTACAAAACGATGTATGTAAACCAAATAAACATTTCAGGGGGGGCCAATATTGATTACAGAATATAGGAATTAGCGAATATTTGGGGTTATCATTATATGAGGTCTATGCCTAGTTAATTACCGATAGATTTCAATTTTGAACCCAATATTTTAGTTTTGTATCTCAATTCTTTCCTTTAGGAGATATCATGATATGAGGGAGATGCCTAAATGTTGGCCGATAAATTTCATTATCGTCAGTGTCGAGATTTTTATCACGATATCATTAGAATCAATAACAGATTGCTAATACGGGGGCTACCAGAAAAAGTGGACCTATATTTATAATTTTTAGTGGAGAAAATTGGTACCCAATAAGAACCCAATTTACCTAATTTCAGCGAACGTATATGGGAGCTATGCCTAAACGTGGACGGATATAGCCCATCTTCGTACTTGAACTGCCTGCAGACAAAATACAACTCTATACAAATTTCTGACGATCTATCCCAATTCGTTTAGACGCTAGAGTGATTACAACAGACGAACAGACGGACGGAAATTGTCATAGAATTTTACGCTGATCAAGAATATATACTTTATAGGGTCTGAAATGATTATTTCGATGCGTTACAAACGGAAAAACAAAACTACTATACCCTCCATACTATGGTGGAGGGTATAAAAACATATAAAAACCTAATAGTGCCTGAAGAATACTCTTAAATAATTCACGCTATATATATATATATATATATATAATTATTACACATGTATGCATATTGTCTTCCTAGTTCTTAAAACAATATACCTCAAAAATTAGAGCTTACTGGTTTGATAGACCTCGAAAAATTGTTCATTGAAAACTTAACACTTATTGGCTTATTCATTGAAAATCACTCTTATTAGTCTGTTGGACCTCGAAAAATCTTCTCATTTTGGTCTGTCGGTCCTCGAAAAAAAATATTATTTTCTTGGCCTGTTGGTTATTGAAGAAATATTCGTAGACAAATCCGCACATTTTGGTATGCTGGTCCGCGCAAAAATATTCTTTACTAAATCACAAATTCTTGGTTTGTTGGACCTTGAAAAATATTATTTGAAAAATCATCGTTTCTTGGTCTGTTGCACCGCAAAAAATATGCAAAACAAGTCCACGTTTTAGGTCATTTGTACCTTGAAAAATTGAGTTCTAAAAAATATAGCCTTAACCAGCAAATCTATAAAAATATATTAAAAAATCCACCATACAGTCCACAAAAAAATTATTACTCAGTGACTCATTACTAGGTATTATTTTTATTAATTTATGAACCACTGTTCATAAATTCTTTCTCACCAGTGAGTTGTTGCGTTCCACAATCCAATATATGCCGACATATTCGTTATTTTGTTTACTTGTCCAACACTCCTGCAGTGGTGTTGCCAATTAAATTGTCGTTTTGCTACCAACATTTTTCTTTGAAATCTAGTAAAATATCCTTAAGAATTACCAAGAAAATGCTTAACTAATATTGGTAAAGTGATTCTACTTTTGTTTGTAAAAAGACACAATCCGACCTTTTTTGTTAAATGTACCCCCAACAAGTGGCAACACTAAGCTGTGGCTGAGTGACTATCTCAATTGTTTTCTAGTTGTGCTTACAAACAAACATTGTTTCAGTTATGTTTACTTAATTCCATATGTTTTAACATCCCCACTGTTGCTGCTGCCGTTGTTATTTTTGTGTGTGCTTTTTCTTCTTCTTTGCTTTTCCCTTGCACTTAATCTTCTTTAATTAAAATGGATAGAAATAATGTAACAATATTATTTTTTAGATGCTGCGCTGCCACCTCAGTCGCCGCTGTACATTTGTTTCCACATCGTAACCGACCAAAGAGATGAACTTGCTAATAAAACCAAAGCCGGAACTCGAGACTGTTCGAGAAAAACGACATTAAATAAAAATGATTGTGCAAATAATGCAAATTATATCCAGATTCTATGAAAAAAAAAATAATAATACGGTATGAGGTATGTTGGAAAGAGTGATAAAACACAAACACTGCTAATAAAACGAAGAGAAAAGCATATCTACGAATAATTTAAGGTAAGTAGAAAAATAAGTATACCCTACACAACTATGTTGTCAGGGTATTATAGCTTTGTGCAGTCCCAAGAGTTTGTAACCTTTATATATACCGATCGTCGTATCTCGACTAGCTGATTCGATCTAGATATGTGTGTCCGTCCGTCTGTCCATTATAATTTGTAAACACGATACAGGCCACAATTATAGACCAATCTTCACGAAATTTTGCATGTAGGATGGGTTCTGGCCAATGAAGATCCCTATTGTTTTTGACAGATCATTTAATATTTAGTTGATGAAATGGACCAAATACTTAATTTTTGTCGGTTTTTCTGGTCGCTCAAGATGTCGCAATTATGTCCCGAACATCGCAAAATGTTACATGGAGAAGGGGATCGGGCCAAAGAATACGCACGCCTGTTTAGATAAAGATCGACCATTATTTAGCGGGTCAAATAGACCCTGACTTTTGTGTGAAATATTACAAAATGTGTATTCTATATGCAGACCCAAGAAGTTGACAGTATATCCAAGAAGAGTGGTTGACCTTTAAATTGATACCAATTACATTGCCGTATGTTCTCGGATTTGGGAGTTACACATAAATATTTATAGGTGCTTACGTATTCATATATTATTCAGTAACCCATTACCTTACAAGAGGCCCGAAATATAGCGCTGAGTGTCCAGGTATGGTCAAGGACAATGCCTATAATTGTTGGTGATGATCAGATCTTGAGATAAAGTGGAACTAAAATTTATTGTTTGTGTTTTTTTCGAGTCGATCTATAGGCCACAATTGAAAGCCGAACATCACAACACATCCCACTGTGAAGGAAATATGGACAAGTAATTAGAAGGGCTGTACTGAATATTAGTAATATTTGTTGGCCTCTAGTCGATCATGAGGGTGCAAATATAGCGAAATATTTTTCATGCTCAAAATATAGAACCACAGAAAGTTAGATTTTCGTGAAAGTAGTGTAGGGTATAATATGGTCGGCCCTGTCCGACTATACTGCTCCGCTCACTGGTTTTTAAACTATTATACATTTTTGTCAGTTTTTAATAAAATTATTTAAGATAAAACAACATATATTGGCATGTTGATCCTTGAAAATTAGATTTACTCAATGCAACTACAATAGTAAAAGTCAGTCTGTTTCAAATCATTTTGTACCTGAAATCTATTAAAATATTTATCATCCTTACATTCAGTGCATAATTAACACGATTAAATAATCATAAAAACTTAGGCATCGCGTACTTGACATAAGTTATAAATAAGTTATAAATAAAAAATTAATTTTTTTTTCCACAGAGAAAAAAAGAAGTCTCTTAGCGGTCAATCAACTTTCACTCCGTCATTCACAGAGTACGTGTGTTTTTATATGTGTATGCCCTTTTAACTCAATGTTTTCTCATAATTATTTAGAAATTAATATACAGACATTCATTTCTTCATTTTAAACTCCTACAAAATATTACTTAATGAAGTCCATTCATAACCCACTTCTCCGTTCTCATCATCCAAATAATCATCCTTACAAACGGATGTCATGGTCTTCAAACAAATTACGCATTGTTGGTCCTTTATGTATCATATGATTATAAACTCATGGGTACTCATGGGTAACATCCTTCACATTATCCGACCTGGCCTACAAACTGCAGCCAAAGTGCCCATAAGGAAATGCCAGTCAGTCTGCCTACCCAAATCAACCGACCGAATGACGGCTGGCCGAACATGGAAAATTATTGTTAAGCAGAGAACAAATACCGGTAAATGGCTGTGATAAAATGTTGGTAATTAGTATTCAGACTCCAGTTAGATTGAGATGTTGCTATTGCTGCGTTACTGACATTTGGGGACAATGACCAAAGTTTGGCAACTTTATTAGATGTTGATGTCTACTGTGTGGATAGAGATGAAAGGCAATGACAATGCTGCTTTATATAAAGGACAGATTGTACTGAATTTATGGTAGGAGCTTATTTTTTACCTTCAGGACAATAGAAAAAAACTATGCAGTTCAGAGGACTGTGTTTTTTCCCACTGGAAAAAGTACATTTTCTGCATACAGAAAATGTGCTTTTTCTGCAATATCTCAGGACAATAGAAAAATACAGTCCCACAGGACTGCGATTTTTGAATAGGAAAAAAATCTACAGTCCTCCCGAATACTATAGAGTCCTGGGACTCAAACAATCTTTTATAGTAAAAAATTGGCGGTCTGACGACCAAAATTTTTATTGAAGAAAATTCAGTGGTCTCCAAGCAAAGCAAAGCAAAAAAATTAGTTTTCTATGATAAAATTAATCAATTCTTCATGGCTGTATTTGAATTTATATTAAAAGTTGGCGTCTTTGGTAGATGGCGTCGACAGCAGCCGCCAATTGCAAACTAAACAACAGCCATAAATTCAAAACGAGATAAATTGAAATTTAATTGATTTAGAAATGTTGTTCACTTGAAAATCGACAGCCATAAATGTAGAGCCACATCATCATGACCATTATCGGAACATTAATACTGGCATCTAGACGGTCATTCTCCAATCAATTGCCATTATTTTTACCAAAATTGTTATTACCATTACCTCTCACCAACACCATCATTCGTGTTATGTTGTGTTTGCACAAGCAGGACAACATTAAATGAAAGAAGGACTTTGCGGTCGAGACATTCATTGGCTCCAGCCATGACCATGAATGCTGCTTTGACTTAGATATGTACTGGCATTCGGGTATAATGCCAAAATAACAAATCATACAACTGTCAATAGAAATGTACCCAAAAACAAAAACAAATTCTCACAAAATGCCATGCTAATGGAAATACAAAATTGAAAACAGAACATTTTAAAATCAAAATTTCTAAGTGTTTGGGTGTGGAACGGAACGAAGAATTCAAAACAATTGGTGTTTCGTCGTCTGTCCTATTGGACAATTGTTGTTCGATGACAAATGATTTTCCTCTGTCCAAAGAGTGTTTTTAATTTTACTTTTTACAAAGAACAGTCAAGGCATTGTCTTCGTCGTTGGCTGTTGATTTTTAATGTTCTTTAAAAAGTAATGTGCTTTTTCTCAACAAATCATCAGACATAAAGTTTTACAACCACCACTCCTTAACTGCTCGCCGAACTTACTTTGACACTTTGTTTGAAGACGGCCATGGCAATTTTTAATGTTTTGTTCTGTTTGTCAGGAGACTAGAAGTGATGAAAAGTGTCGAAAAGCTTCTATTTGATTTATGGTTTAAAGTGTTTTAAATAAATTCAGTTGTAGACATTATGTCGACATTTTTGGTTAGGGTGAAAGTAATGTCTGCTGCAATACTTCTCATGAGTTGAGAATCTTCGATGAAAGTAAGTGGATAAAATTTCGAGGGTAACAAGTATTTTTAAAACTGAAAAACAAAAACTTTGACGTACCGTCGTCTATGAACTTATGCTCGTTTAAAATTTGAGGTGTATGTCCCAAGCAGGTCCGGAAAAAAATGCTCCATAGGGCATGTTGGTTCCACCACTAAGATATTATATTCGATTTTTATAACGTCTTTACAAATATGAATATTTAGTCTTTAATAGTAATAATCTTTTTGTAAATCAAAACTCAAGGTTTTGATTTACGAAAGGCAGGGGGCAGACAAAAAAACCGAACGGAATTTCACAAGTTTTGTGGTCCTTTATTAGGGATTGAGACAACGCAATAAATAGGTCTTTGTTTAACAAAAACAAAATCACATACCGTACACATATGTACACATGAATGTGTGTGGGTTTGGAGGGAAATAGTAAATTATTTGTCTCGGCATGTTAAAGATCAACAAAATACTACATCAACAACTACGACATGTAGTTGAGATACCAACCCAAACCCCCTCACACACACTAGCACATCCAAAAGGCCAACATAATTTGCTGTCATCATTACCGGTCGTAACAAAGGACAAAAGAGAGAAACAACAACAGCAATAACAACAACAAAGACAAGCGTTTTGTTGTAGGGTCATAACAACATCCATCCGTTTAATGATGCCGCCGGCGATGATGAGGCAAGATTGCGAAAGTCGAACAGGAACTCCATTTGAGGATGTCGGTTGATAAAAGGAAGATATATACATGGACAGACGGATGATGTATTGTTAATAGCGTTGACGGCTTTATGAAAGAGAAAACAAATTTGCAAAACCGATAATAATAGAGAGTTTCCAACCAGGTTTAAAGTATACTTGGCCGAATTATGATATAAAAGTCTTCTTTTCATTTCTCATCTGAAAGTATTGAAAATGTTAATCAAATATATATTTTTTGAATTATGTGTAGAGCCAATTCATTAGCTAATCATTATTTTTTTTAGTTTTGTTTTTTTTGCGTTTGTTCTTCCGAAGTTCGACAATACATCCTCTTTGCCCTTATTAATGAGTTATATGTTGTGGCAGTCATGTTGTCTTAATTGGAAAACTAAAACTTTCCTTTATTTATCGAACTAATGAGGTAACTGAAATTGGCAGAAAAAACGACTCAAATAAGTTTTAGTAAACAACGTTCAGTTTTTTCTTTGATTAGTAAGGGATAATGGTAGGGGTTCCGGGCACATGTGCGGACTTTTATCGTTCATCTTCCTTTGCAAAATAGTATACATATTTGCACGATTTTTTCAAGAAGTAGCAAAGCATTGATATTTTTGGGGAATATTTTTTCAGGGACTTCAATAGGAGTGGCTCTTTTTATTGATTTCAGCGGATCTGAATGAACCTAGGTTTTTTGAAGATTATTTTTCCTATGACCCAACGAGCAGTGAACAGATGTGGATTTTTAAAGAATATTTTTTTGACGACAAACTGACAGATACACAAACAGTCGTAAAAATTAAAGATAATTTTGTGAAGCACCTAATCAGGTGTGGATTTTATGCGAATATTTATAGGAGACATAAAGACCAATAGTCGTTGGTTTAAAGAATAAATGATTGGCGTGGTGATATGCGTGAATCTTTTAAAATATATTTCCAAGGACCTAAGTAAATGTAGATTTTGAAAGAATATTTTTAAGGACATTAATAGGTGTGTTTTTTTAAAATATTTTTAAGACAGCAATAGTTGTAAATTTGTTAAGAATATTTTTTAAGGGCCACAATAGGCGTGGATTAATAATCAATATTTTACAATCACCTCAAGAGGCGTGGATTTTCCAATCGATATTATAGAAGGACCTCACCAGGCGTGGATTTTCTAATCGATATTATCCAAGGACCTCAACAGGCGTGGATTTTCTAATCGATATTATCCAAGGACCACAATAGGCGTGGATTTTCTAATCGATATTATCCAAGGACCTCAATAAGCGTAGATTTATTAATGATTTTTTGTAAATTGTTTAGAGAATTTTTTAAGATGTTTTGTAAATTTTTAAAGAATATGTTTTCAAGGCGTGGTTCTTTTGAAGAATGTATTTATAAGAACCTCAATAGGCGTGTATGGATTGTAGAATATTTTTTCAATTTTTAAAGAATGTGTTTCAATGACATCAAAAAGCGTGAACTTTTTAGAAATATTTTACAAATGACTGGGGCGTGTATTTTTTTAACCAAAATATTTTCAAGGCTCTTAACAAGCCTAGAGTTGTTAAAGAATATTTTTTCAAGGACTAATACATTTAGATTTTATATAATATTTCGGAAATATCAGTGGATCAATAAGAGCGAGTTTTTGCTCCAAATATTATTTTAGAGACCCAGACCTTTTAAATTTCAAATAATTTTATTAAATTTGGTTTCTCAAAAAAGACAAATTCTTTTTACATTCTGAAAACAATACCCATCTTCAAACATAACAAAAATCAGCATACTTGTTTTCTTTTCCTTGACATTTATTTGCGGTTTGGTGATTCATTGTTTTACTCGGCAACGCAACGAACGAAAAATATACGTTTGAAATTTAAGAAGATTTTTTTCGGGTGCAGATTCGCCTATAGTTTTGCCATAACACGCATATATGGTTTGCGCCAGACAAACACTAAGCAAATATGACAGCCAACAGACTGATCACGAACAGAGAGCTGTGGGGTTTTGTATTTATTGTGGAACAAATAAACGGCTAAAATAAACAATAAACGAAACGAAATAACAAGCAACAATAAAAAATTCAATAGAAACAGAATCTGTCGACATAAAAGAACACTAAGTGCATAAGCGAACAACCCAAATGTCTATATGGTCAAAAAAAAAAAAAAAAGAAATAAAATGTAATAAAAACTACAAAATAAGAAATCCTGACTGAAGGTGAAATCTGGTGGTGGTGATGATGATGGGGGGGAGGAGAAAAAAACTCATTTTCACATTAATAACGAGATTTTCATTGTCGTTCGGTCGATGGGGCAACAACACAAAAACTGGTGACCACGAAAACCTTTTTTTGCATTTCCGGTTTCCTATTTCATTTTTTGCATTTCCTTTTTTCTGTTTACTCCTTTTGTTTTTCCCACTCTCAGTATTTTGCTAAGCTTTAACTGGTCTTTATTGTTTTTAACATTGCCTTTGATGATGGCCAAATGATTATGGCGTAAAAACGTGTAAAATCTTCCAGAAAGCCAGCCAGACATCTAGCTAGATATTCCAATATAAATCCAACTAGTCACCGAAGTAGCTCTTGTTATTGTTGTAGGCTTTTTTTCATGCTCATCTGTTGGCCTTTTCTCATTGCATTTGGATTTATCTATAATTTTTCACTTTGGTCTTTGCATCTGTGTCTGGTTATGTTCTTGGCTTGGATGTGTTGTTGTTGGTGGTCCTAATGCCCCTACTAGTTTCTGTTACACTGCGAATTGAAAACGTGACTTATTTATTAAGAAGATTATCAGAATCCTTTTTTGAAGTCGGACTGCTAGGGATAATGATTTTATGGCCAATGGAGAAAATAAAAAACTATGTTCAAATCAGTAATATTCAAGTGGCTAGTAAATCAATAAAAGTTGTTGTTGTTTTAAATATGAATCATTATTATAGGAAAGTAAAATGAAGTATAAGATGCTAAAATAAATAATCTTCAAGAAATCCACTACTATTAAAATCCTGGAAAAACACGTTTTTTGAAGACATAGGAAAAATATATATTCCACACCAACCGAGGTCCTTGAAAAATATTCCTTTTGGTGTCCTTGGAATTTATTCTTCAATAAATCCACCCATTTGAGGTCCTTGGAAATTATTCTTTAATATATCCACCCATGTGAGGTCCTTGAAAATTATTCTCAAACAAATTCACCCATATGATGTCCTTGGAAATTATTCTTGTTTAAGAATCTACTCATTTGAGTTCAATGGAAATTATTCTTTTTTATATCTAACCATTTGAGGTCCTTCGAAATTATTCTTTAATATATCTACCCATATGAGATCCTTGGAAATAATTCTTAAACAAATCTACCCATTTGAGTTCTGTGGAAATTATCCTTTAATAAATCTACCAATTTGAGGTCCTTCTCAATTATTTTTAGGCAAATTCACACATATTGAGGTCCTTGGAAATTATACATAAACAAATACACACCTATTGAGGTCCTTGTGCCTTATTGGTATTCTTTTAAAACTCTACCAGTATCGAGGTCTTGAAAACTAGTTTTTTAAAATCCACGCCCTTGATAATCATTGAAAAACTATTTTTTTTAATCCACGCCTTAGATAGTCCGTAAAAAATATTCCAGATATTCCTTGAAAAAAATAATTTTAAAAAATCAACGCTTTAGATATTCATTCAAAAATAGATAGTCCGTAAAAAATATTCCATAAAAATCCCATCTTTAAAAAATCCTCGTCTTAGATACCGTAAAAAAATCCACGCCTGAAAATTGTTCTTTATTAAGGTCCTTGAAATTTTTTCTTAAGAATGCACGACTAATGCGGTACTGGGAAAAATATTCTTTAAAAAATGTAGGCCTATTGCAATCCTTTGAAAAATATTCTTTAAGAACTCCACTCTTATTGAGGAGGTCCTTGGAATAATATTCGTTAACAAATTTACGCCTATGTAGTTCCTTGAAAATTTATAGATAAATATTTACACGTCTGTTGAGGTCCGTGAAAAAATATTATTTAAAAAAAACCTGGAGAGGTTCTTTAAAAATATTGTTTTAAAAATGCAAGCTTATTTATGTGTTATTTAAATAATCCACTCTTACTGAGGCCCTTGAGACCTCATTCTTTAAAAAATCAACGACAATTTTGGTCCTTAGAAAAATAATATTCGTTAAGTTTAGATGCTAGCCCTTTGAAATATTCTATAAAAGATCCTCAATTTCGATTGCATGTAGAGTATAATGTGTTTGTGTTTGTAACTTAAATTCATACTCACTTTAACAAATTTTCAAATTCAATTAGCCATGACCACTACTTATATGAAATTATCATCGGTTAAACATAATTCAAAAATCAACATAATTAAGAGGAAGGCGGAGTATGTGGTTTTTAATTATGCATAAAAATCAAAGCATACATATGTATGTGGGTGTAATACAAATTGTTTAGTATTTAAATCATAAACATAACGAGTTTTTTATACTCGAAGAAACGAGAAATTACAGAAACTTGCGCCTTAATATGGTTGGATTCCACCTCAAAGAATAATTATTCTTAGACGAGTAAT
>NW_026873424.1:0-14370 GCF_032173495.1 Musca vetustissima
CAGCAATAGGCGTGGATTTTTAAAGAATGTTTTTTCAAGGACCATCAGCAATAGGCGTGGATTTTTAAAGAATGTTTTTTCAAGGACCATCAGCAATAGGCGTGGATTTTTAAAGAATGTTTTTTCAAGGACCATCAGCAATAGGCGTGGATTTTTAAAGAATGTTTTTTCAAGGACCATCAGCAATAGGCGTGGATTTTTAAAGAATGTTTTTTCAAGGACCATCAGCAATAGGCGTGGATTTTTAAAGAATGTTTTTTCAAGGACCATCAGCAATAGGCGTGGATTTTTAAAGAATATTTTTTCAAGGACCATCAGCAATAGGCGTGGATTTTTAAAGAATGTTTTTTCAAGGACCATCAGCAATAGGCGTGGATTTTTAAAGAATTTTTTTTCAAGGACCATCAGCAATAGGCGTGGATTTTTAAAGAATGTTTTTTCAAGGACCATCAGCAATAGGCGTGGATTTTTAAAGAATATTTTTTCAAGGACCATCAGCAATAGGCGTGGATTTTTAAAGAATGTTTTTTCAAGGACCATCAGCAATAGGCGTGGATTTTTAAAGAATGTTTTTTCAAGGACCATCAGCAATAGGCGTGGATTTTTAAAGAATGTTTTTTCAAGGACCATCAGCAATAGGCGTGGATTTTTAAAGTATATTTTTTCTAAGGACTATCAAAGCAATAGACGTGGATTTTTAAAGAATAGTTTTTTGAAGCACTACAATAGGCGTGGATTTTTAAAGAATATTTATACAAGCATGTTTTTTCAAGGACCATCAGCAATAGGCGTGGATTTTTAAAGAATGTTTTTTCAAGGACCATCAGCAATAGGCGTGGATTTTTAAAGAATGTTTTTTCAAGGACCATCAGCAATAGGCGTGGATTTTTAAAGAATGTTTTTTCAAGGACCATCAGCAATAGGCGTGGATTTTTAAAGAATGTTTTTTCAAGGACCATCAGCAATAGGCGTGGATTTTTAAAGAATGTTTTTTCAAGGACCATCAGCAATAGGCGTGGATTTTTAAAGAATGTTTTTTCAAGGACCATCAGCAATAGGCGTGGATTTTTAAAGAATGTTTTTTCAAGGACCATCAGCAATAGGCGTGGATTTTTAAAGAATGTTTTTTCAAGGACCATCAGCAATAGGCGTGGATTTTTAAACAATGTTTTTTCAAAGTCTATAATAGACGTGGATTTTTAAAGAATATTTTTTCAAAGTCTATAATAGACGTGGATTTTTAAAGAATATTTTTTGAAGGACCGTCTGCAATAGGCGTGGATTTTTAAAGAATGTTTTTTCAAGGTCTATAATAGACGTGGATTTTTAAAGAATGTTTTTTCAAGGTCTATAATAGACGTGGATTTTTAAAGAATATTTTTTGAAGGACCGACAGCAATAGGCGTGGATTTTTTAAAGAATATTTTTTGAAGGACCGTCAGCAATAGGCGTGGATTTTTTAAAGAATATTTTTTGAAGGACCGTCAGCAATAGGCGTAGATTTTTTAAAGAATATTTTTTGAAGGACCGTCAGCAATAGACGTGGATTTTTTAAAGAATATTTTTTGAAGGACCGTCAGCAATAGGCGTGGATTTTTTAAAGAATATTTTTTGAAGGACCGTCAGCAATAGGCGTGGATTTTTTAAAGAATATTTTTTAAAGGTCTATAATAATTTTAGTTTTTTACATCTGCCCTTCTACTTCAGTACTGCCACTTTTCAGTCACCTTCATCATCTTTAACTTCGTTTTCTATTCTAATGTATTCCCTAACTTTTTAATATTTTTTTAAGTTTTTTAAAACTTTTTTCAAACTTCCCGAGTGTAGCGGTAATTCAATTTCCCAACTTTTTTCGTGTATGTTTTTACATCCCTCCCCACTTTGCCTACTTACAGCCTGAACTTTAGCACAATTTACATAGATAAACACCGATACGGCTGCAGCAGTACATACATTATTTACCATGAAATCTGCGTCTATGGAACACACACATACATGTAGAGAACATTTTTGAAACATAGGTGGTTTGTTGTAATTGGGTTTATTTTACTATTTATTATCTGTGGCAATAGGTGAGAGAGGGCGCGGGTCAAAACAAATGTTTGGTCAATATTGAGATTTATATTCAATTACTTATATGGCATATTTAAATTGTATTATGACAATTTTGAAAATGGATTTATGGGATATCAGGATAATGTTAAATGGATTTTAAGAGGACGGGTGTAAAAAGAGAGAGTAGTGGATTCTTTAAAGAATATTTTTTCAAGGACCACCAATAGGCATGCATTTTTTAAAAATATTTTTTAAGGACTATTAACAGGCGTGTATTTTTAAAGAATATTTTTTCAACGACCATCATAGGCGTGGATTTTTTAAGAATATTTTTTAAGGAGCATCAATAGACGTGGATTTCTTAAAGAATATTTTTTCAAGGTTTATCAACAGGCGTGGATTTTTTAATAAATATTTTTTCAAGGACTATCAATAGGTGTGGATTTTTTAAAGAATATTTTTTTCTAGGTTTATCAACAGGCGTGGATTTTTTAAACAATATTTTTTCAAGGACTTTCAACAGGCGTGGATTTTTTAAAGAATATTTTTTTCAAGGACTATCAGCAGGCGTGGATATTTTAAGGAATATTTTTTCAAGGACCATCAATAGGCGTGGATTTTTGAAGAAGGACCATCAATAGGTGTGGATATTTTAAAGAATATTTTTTCAAGGACCATCAATAGGCGTGGATTTTTGAAGAAGGACCATCAATAGGTGTGGATATTTTAAGGAATATTTTTTCAAGGACCATCAATAGGCGTGGATATTTTAAGGAATATTTTTTCAAGGACCATCAATAGGCGTGGATATTTTAAGGAATATTTTTTCAAGGACCATCAATAGGCGTGGATATTTTAAGGAATATTTTTTTCAAGGACCATCAATAGGCGTGGATATTTTTAGGAATATTTTTGCAAGGGCCATCAATAGGCGTGGATATTTTAAGGAATAATTTTTCAAGGCCTATCCAAGGCGTGGATTTTTTAAGGAATAAATTTTCAAGACCTGTACAAGGCGTGGATATTTTAAGGAATATTTTTTTCAAGGACCATCAATAGGCGTGGATTGTTTAAGAATAGCTTTTCAAGGACCATCAATAGGCGTGGATATGTTAAGGAATATTGTTTCAAGGACTAGGATTTTTTTCTTATTAAATGACCTGTGGATTACCTTCGAAATATTGAAATCAAACCACAGGTCTTTAATCGAGGGTAGCCCTTCCGCATATCTTCTAGTTTTATAAAAAATTATATTTTTTTTTTCTCATCATCTCAAATAATTTGTGTTGACACCGCCATTCCATATAACTGCAATTTCATCCTCAACAATTTGTCGCATGCTAAACCCCATTCATCCTGAGTACACAATTATATCCGCAAACGTACGAACAAATATTAACTTCAAGTTGTGGACAAAAGTTTATAATGTACACGGAGCGTACTCTACACCCTGGCTGGGTGGTGTCATAAGAAAATTTTCATTATTTGTTCGAAAGATAAGACCACGGAAAAACACTTCATAAACCAAGTTAATACAGAATGAGAAGATGAAGAGCAAAAACTAAGGACGAACAGTACGTACGTGTAACTATAGTTGACAGCGGTTTAACTCGTATTCGAATTGTAGTAAATACGTGCTCACACTTGATATGAGGGGATTGAACCAAAAGTACAAGGTCATACAAAGTGTATTTCGCGTTGATGCTGCTTCTACTGCCGCTGTTTACTGTCTTCTTCGTTCAGGATGTCAATTGTTTGTTGGGAGCAGGAAATTGGCGAAAGAAAGAAACTACTCCACAGTAACAGAATGTCAATTCATAAAGAATTTACCCTCATGATTATGAAATGGAAAAAAATAAAATCAGCTTCCCCTCTTCAAAATAATATACAATTATTCATATTTCATCTTTAATTTAAAAAATAACAACACGAATCATGGTTAACCCAAGGATCTTAAGGATAACAGTAATAAAAACAACGGAACTTCAAGTTCATTTTAAGTAACATTCGCATATTCCATTACTCCTTGCTGTCTTTGTCGTCAGCAATTCCCCAAACATAAGGACATCTGAGGGACACAAGGGACAAAGAATACTGCAACCACAAATTGTTTCATTGCCAGAACATTGCGGCCAAAGACAATGGTATTCAGCTTTCAAGTACTGTCCCTTACTATGCCAATGAATATCCTCAAAGGAATATTTTGTGAAATGGAAAATAACAATCGTGAAGATATCTTTATTTATTCTCCGAACTTGATTTCTTTGTATTAGAGTGTAGAAGGTTTGACGTTGATAATGAATAATATTTCTGTTCTAGGAAAATGTTGCTGGCCAGGAAATAAATTATTACAGATCCTGTCTTTTGACACCTGTGGCAGGTCCTCTGGTAGGTCTGCGTAGAAAATCTTCTGTGTTTAAAGTCTATTGCATATAGGAGAGCTCTAGAGATCTTCTCTCTTCTATCAATATACATAAGAAGGTCTTCTCTCTATAAGAAACCTCTGGATGGTATTTCCTCTGTAGCAGACATTCTGTTAATAGGCGACCTGTAAAAGGTCGTCGGTATATATGTGACCTGTAGAATGTATTTATTTTATAGGAGGATTACAGGATTCTAATGGAAGACTTGCAGATAGCCTTATCCTTAAATGGAACCATTTGAGTATTCTTTTTATAGGACACCTTTAGAGGTCTTCCTTAAATAAGTGATCTATAGAAGGTCTTCTTCTTGAAGAAGACACGTATGTAGATAGGGGAACTTATCCACATGAAAACAGCAAAACGTCTTATTTATAAAGGAGATTTGAAGAAGGTCGTATATTTATAGGAAAATGGTAGAAGGTCTACTGTATATAGGAAATAAAGAGGGCGAATTTTATAGATTATATAGAGTAGATCTGAAGATATTATTTTTTTATAGTAGATCTGAAGATGTTATTATGTCTAGACAAGAACTGTGGAATGTCATCCTTCTATAGAACACTTTTCTTCTGTCTACAGATTATCAGAGAAAAGTATTATTTTACCCTTCACAACAGTGTTGTACAGGTCATTATGTGCTTGTGCATATTTTTGTAATAGGCAATGGGAATCGAGATAGACCTATGGTTCCTTTTGAGAATATGCATAGAATAATTTTCTGAGTCGATTTATGCATATCCGTCCGTCCATGTATTTTTGTGAACAAGGGACAGGTCGCATTTATGATCCGATTTTGATGAAATTTGGCACATATCACTTATTTGGCCCAAGAACGAACCCTATTGAAATTGGAGAAAATAGGTTCAGATTTAGATATAGCTCCCATATATAGTTTCGTCTGATTTAATGCAAATAACACACCAAACTTCCAATATTGGTCAGATTGAGACAAAGTTTGGCTTGGAGTACTTATCTAGGTCCAGATTGATGTATGCGAAGTTTTTTTGGAATCGGTTCAGATTTAGATATAGCACCCAAGTATAGTTTCGTCCGATTTTATGTAAATGGACAACCATACAGTCAATGTTTTCCGATTGAGGCAAAATGTTGCATACCGTATTGTAGTTGATAGAGATTGACATCCATGAAGTTTTATTTGAATCTGTTCAGATTTAGATATAGCTCCTATATATAGTTTCGTCCGATTTTATGTAAAGATCTTATACATATTTTGCTCGATGATTGACATTAAATATTCCATAAATTTCAGATTGGTATGTGTTGTTTTAATTTAGTTCAAATAACTATGTATGCAGTTAATTTCGTCCGATTCCATTCCAATGGTCCTCCTAAGATGTTATGTCTATTCTATCTTAAGGATATTGTACATATGAGCATCTGTTGTATGTACCTAAAGTGGTGGAGAGTATCATATAGTCGGCCTCGTCCGCTTTTTGAACTTTCAATACTGGTTTCTGTAAAAAAACTGTAAATCTGAGGAGCCCATCTGACTACAGGATGCTCAACGAAGAACTGTATTGGTCTTTCTGTCAGTATGAGACCTGCTGAAGACCTTCTGGGTACAGGAAGCCTTCCAAATGTATTGTTTCTTATAAAGGTTTATAGAAAATCCTCTGTATGTGGGAGATTGTGTCTATAGAAGATCTGAAGAAGTTATTATGTCTAAAAAAATCTGTGGAAGATCGTCTATTTATAGAACACTTGTAGAAGGATATCTATCGGAGATCTACAGAATATCTTCTATCTACAGATTACTAGAAGAATATATTTTCTCTATTAGAGATTTGTATAATCTCTTCTAAATACAGAAGACTCAAAAAGAACTGTAGAAGTACTTCTGTCTATATGAGACTTGCTAAAAGTCCTCTGAATATATGAATGCCTTATGTTTATATGAGACCAATATTAAGTCTGGGAGACCTACAAAATATCTTTTGAATGTAGGAGACAAGAAGCAGGGCGTGTTTTTATAAGAGACCTGCAGAACGTCTTCCGTCTATAGGAGCCCTTTAGAAGGTATTATTTTTATAGGACGTGGTTTGTGCAAAGGATACACATAGGTTATATTTTGTTTATAGCAGACTTGAAGAAATTATTTTGTCCAAAAAATGATATATGGTATTTTGTCTAAACATTTCTATAGAACACCTGTAGAAGTAGATACCTATAGAACATATAGAATTTGAGCCATGACCTGTAAGGGTCTTCTGGAGTATATAGCTGAAAAGATGTCTGAAATTCTCGAAATAAAGAATATTGGCGGAATTTTTTATATGGGCGATATACCAAAACGTAATCCGGTAATTTCCCTTTTAAAAACCAAACATCCTAAAAGAATTAGCAACGTCTGTATAAAATTTCAGAGCTCTTTACGACATAGAATTTTTTTCGACATAGAATTTTATTCTGATTAGGAATAGACATACTTTATGGGGTCTCTGAAGATTGTTTCGATGTGTTGCAAACGCAATAAAAAATAAAAAAAATACGACAATATTCGTCTATAAAAGTGGACATGTTGTTTTTCTAAGCAATCTCCGGCTAATTTATGTACTATTTTGATACGACTTCAAAACATGGATGGGACAATATTCGTTCGACATGAACCTTTAATATTCCACTGTATATTGCGTGGGATTCAAAAAGAATAAACCTGTTTTTAGGGCCTTTTTGGGGGTATTCATGCTGGTGGACGAAATACCTCCATCTTATGTCACATAATATATAAAATACTACCACTACCACACATACAATTTAAAAACGAATAACAAATTACAAAAAAGGGAAACACAAAAAAATCTTCTAAAATGGTTAAGAAAAGAGAACAAATTTTAATCCATTTCAACAATATCGTATCCTCATGCAGTTGTTGTACAAAAGACACTTTACTATTGTACAGGGCTGATGCTGACAAACCTATGATTTATAATGTTAGATAAAATTAGGGTTCCCTAATACAACCTACACTTCTGTGTCAATTTTGAAAGTCAACATCTAATTTAATACGACATTTTTTAGCATACAAACAAATTCGAGATTTCTAAATATAAATCATCACTGTCACGGTGACTATGTCTTGGGTACTTTTGTGTTTGCTTTTCCATGAAATCGAATCCAGATGTTTTGTTTTCTATTTTTTTCTTTTTATATATGTTTTCTACAATACTACTAAATTACATTGATATAATAAAATCAAAGTTTTTAAATAGACATAGATACATATTGATTTACTTTTCATCGTACGCCGTTTCGTAATTAAGGTTTTCTCTCTACGGATGCTCAACATATTGAATTCCGTAAGTATTATACAATTCGTAATAGATTGATCTGAAAAAAGTCCCTTAAAATTTATACTACATACGGATCTTCTAAAGACGGAAGAAGAACAGACTCCTACATTCTGAAGACCTTATATGGATTTTCCTTTTCTATAGACGGTAGAAGAACATACGCCTGTCTAAAGAGGTCTGTCTCTTATAGATACAAGAACTCCCGAAAGAATGAATATCTATAAAAGGTATCCTACATACGGATCTTCTATAGACGGAAGAAGAACAGATTCCCTCATGCAGAATACCTTATATAGATTTTCTATAAAACTTTCTACTTGTCTTCAATAAATAGAAGATTTTCTATAGCCAGAAGGCTTTAATATGGAAAAAGGGCTTATACAATACTTCTATGGGCACCTACCTCTACATTTGTTTTATAGACAGAAAATCTTCCACAGATCTTGTTTAGACAGAATAAGTTCTTTAAGTCTTCCATACATAGAAGGTAACCTATATGTATGCTATGTTCTGTGCACCCTTTATAAAAATAATGCCTTCTAAAGGGCTCCTACTCTTATTGAGTATCCTGTATTAAGAAGGGTTTTTGCAATTCTCTAATAGAGAAAATACATTATTTTGAGATTTTTACTTTTGCGATGGTTGTTGTCCTGCAAGAATTGTCCTATTAGAAGGAGTGGGCATATCAATTATTACATAAAATGCTGCCGCAATTACCGAATACCCAAAGTGCTTAAATTTAGGAAAAGTTATTCCAAAATGTGATTTTTTAGTAAAAGTGAATTGTTCACAAAATATTCCTCTTTTGGATAGCTCTGTTATCTCTAACAGAGCTCGGTTGCTGTTGACTGTAATATTAATATACCAGGTTCGCGTCTCTGCTACTAAAATACGAATTTATCTTAATAGGCATCTTAGTATTGAATTCTAATAACAAATGGTGATAATTTTCCAAAATCATGAATCTCATAAAATTGAATATGAGTCCCCTATGCGATTTAAATGCTTCATTAATTAGGTCTACAGATCTACAGGATAATTTGACTGAAAAATAATATTTTCTTAACTACATTCATAATATGGTTCATAGATATCCTACACTGTTTTAAAAATACACTGCGTATCATAACTATAGGGTGCGTAATTCAATTGGTATGTTAGTTGACAAATAAAATGGACCCATTAAGTTATTGTTCACAATAAAACGATCAAAAACACATATTATTCAACAAAAATAATTAATTTATTCTTTATGGTTTCGCCGAATTCTGCCCTTTCAAAATTGCTGGTGTTGCATAACTATAGACGCACTTTTACAAAATTACAAAAAATTATTTTTTAAAGCTTAAATAAAATAAAATAACTTTTATAAATAATGGGTAGGCCTTCCTTATTTTGAATAAGTTCAAAAATTTTATCCATCACACTGTTGATCAAAATTATTCGCAAGTCTTCATCGATTGACCGCCATTCATCGATAATCACTTCTTGGAAATAAAATAATGTTTGGTATTGGCTGCTTTCTGCATAGACACGACGAGTCAAGATTCCACACATGTTCTCGGTCGGATTCTGGTCGGAAATTTTAATATTTTTCGATTTTAACCATACTTGAGTATGGCCACTTTTATGAACTGGTGCGTTGTCCTGCTAAAAAAACGAGTCCTTGATTGTTGCTGCTTTCCCAAAATGGCAATAATTTGTCTTCCAAGACTTGAACGTACTCCATTGAATTCATCCGACAACATGGAAATGTCAAATAAAGCATTTCGTGGCTATAAAATGTTCCCAAGGTGGCGGTTACCGAAATATCGTTATTTCTTAATACAATATTTCGGTGGCGGTTCCTTAATGGCCTTGGGAGCATTTTATAGCCATTATTTGACATTTCCATGTTGTCGGATGAATTCAATGGAGTACGTTCAAGTCTTGGAAGACAAATTATTGCCATTTTGGGAAAGCAGCAACAATCAAGGACTCGTTTTTTTAGCAGGACAACGCACCAGTTCATAAAAGTGGCCATACTCAAGTATGGTTAAAATCGAAAAATATTAAAATTTCCGACCAGAATCCGACCGAGAACATGTGTGGAATCTTGACTCGTCGTGTCTATGCAGAAAGCAGCCAATACCAAACATTATTTTATTTCCAAGAAGTGATTATCGATGAATGGCGGTCAATCGATGAAGACTTGCGAATAATTTTGATCAACAGTGTGATGGATAAAATTTTTGAACTTATTCAAAATAAGGAAGGCCCTACCCATTATTTATAAAAGTTATTTTATTTTATTTAAGCTTTAAAAAATAATTTTTTGTAATTTTGTAAAAGTGCGTCTATAGTTATGCAACACCAGCAATTTTGAAAGGGCAGAATTCGGCGAAACCATAAAGAATAAATTAATTATTTTTGTTGAATAATATGTGTTTTTGATCGTTTTATTGTGAACAATAACTTAATGGGTCCATTTTATTTGTCAACTAACATACCAATTGAATTAAGGGTGCGTCTATAGTTATGATACGCAGTGTATATTTATATTGTGAGTGTATTATAAGTTTGTAGAGCCCCTAGTCTTTGCAAAATTCTCTTTTAGTATATGCATCGACATATTTCTATTATTCAAATATATCTAGCTATGTGTGTACGCCCAACCACCTGATTATTATAACTTGTAATCTAAGCACAGTTATGGACCAATATTCACAAATTTTTCCATATAGGTCTAGTTTTAATACGAGACTTATAGTTTTTGATAATGGTCGGTTAATTTTTAGGGCCTAAAATTAATCATTGCTATTACGCCTATGATTTTTGGTATTGAAAATGGTATATATCGATCCACGTTTTGGTATTTTCCCCGTAGATCGGTACCCCAATTATTTCGTAGTTTCAACCGAGTTGTCTGTAGTGGTATAGTTTTTGAGATAGCCACTATATAATGGTATCCCTATTATTCTGTGTTTTGGATGAGTTTGGGCATGTTTTCTAATCGAATCGAATCCAATCTGATATTATGGATTGTTATTGGGTAAAAAATTGCCATGCTTTTGGTACTTTGAGGGTTTTAACTACATAACTGTAACTTCGCATTGCGGGATTTTGAAGCCTGACATGCATATATGAAGAAAATTGTCATTTTAGGTCAATGTTTGCACATAGTCCCTATATAAAATTATCGGTCTATTTTCGGTATTTTAGAAGTTTTAACCGCTTTCTATTATAAATTGGCTGTAATTTGTAGGTCTTGTAGGTCGGTTTATGATTTTTACATGGAAAGACCCTGCATAGTTTTCGGTACGTTGATGTTTCTCAACCCAGTTTTCCAATCTGAGTGTCTTTAATTTGGTTTTTCATTTGCCCACCTACTAGCAGACTAGTCACAACGACTTAGTCACCATATAAAGTCACCTTGTGAGGGTGAAAGCTATTATTCTCAATACTGTATCCATTTAAATTTTTGCGCAATATGGCATTTTCTACACAGGGTCGCAAATGTCAATTGAGACTTGCAAGGAAAGTCCAGAAAATCCGGTAGGCGGAAATTTATTTTTCGCCATAAATTATATATATTCTGAGAAAAAGTCTTGAGACCTTTCATTTTAGTTTTTGCGCAATATGTAATTTTCTACACAGAGCCAACCGTGTATAAAAACTTAGATATTGGTACTTACCAAGTTTTGTCGTTTAAATTTCCACAATTAACCCTTTGCGGAACTGCCGAAAAATTCAATTGGTTTGTGTCTTCGCTAAGACAATTTACCATTTATTTTCACAAATATGCTCATTATAACCTATTTTTAATATGACGTATCATCTATCAAATAAAGAACATTTTTATAAAACCTAACATCCTTCTATCTCAAGTCCTTGCACAACTTTTTCGTCCTTTTTTATTAATATTAGAATTCGTCCGATTTTAAGTAAATGGTGCACCAAACTCCCAACATTGTTCCGATTGAGACAAAATTTTGCACAGAGAACTGGATGAGGTCTAGATTAATATATATATATTAAGTTTTGTTGAAATCGGTTTAGATTTAGATATAGCTCTCATATATAACTTTGTCCGATTTTATGTAAATGTAGCACTATACTGCCAATATTGGTAAATTTGCACAGAGTACTAATTAGGTACAAAGTTGTTGAATCGGTTCAGATTTATATATGTAAATGTAGCACCAAAAAGTCAAATTTAGGCCGATCTATATATATGCAAAGATTTTTTGAAATAGATTCAGATTTAGATATAGCTCTCATATATTTTTGTCCGATTTTATATAAATGGCGCACCGTGGAGTCTATGTTTGTTCTATATTCACGAAATTTGGCAGAGGTTATGGAATTTAGTCATCCGATTTCATCAAAATGATGTACCATGTAACTAGTGTGTGTTCGCTTAGGACGACTTAGTGCACAATCGAGATACATTTTGGATAGCGCACTGTGTTGCAGCGTACCAAATGGTGGATGCCACGGTTGCTCAAATACGTCTGTTTATATGTATAGACCTTATACATATTTTGCTCAATGATTGACATTCAATTTTTTAGATTGGTATGTGCATATATATGTACTTCACGCAGTTAATTTCGTCCGATTCCATTTCAATGGTCCTCCAAAGATGCTATGTCTATTCTATCTAAAGGATATTATACATATGTGCATCTCTCGTATATACCCAATGGTGTGAATAGTCGGCTCCGTCCGACTTTTGAACTTTCCTTACAGTTGTAATCAAAATATTAAAAACTTCACAAAAATCGTCTAAGCAAACGATAATTTTTGAACCACTGCATTTTTATAAGAACCAAATATAAGACTAATTGTTATATTTTGATTCAAATTCCATTCCCACAAAAATTAGCCTCTGGGGAGAAATTAAATGAAATTGTCATTTGCGAAAGGCGTTCAGTGAGTTCAATTCCTGAAATGAAGCTTGTCTAAATCGCATAGGAGATAAAATACTATTATTATCTTCAAACAATAATATTTGCGGGGTTGTAACATCGCTAAAAGGTAATCGACAACAAACCCCAAGAAGAAAAAAAACTATAGATACTTGTGGTCGGTCATTCACATTGCCGCTAGAAACCAAAACACATGAAATGGTTACTTTCCACATCTCAGCAATATCCTTGGGGGAGTGAGTGGGAGGACAGGAGAATGTGTGTGTGTGTTTAACAGCAATCACACACAACTCTTGGGGTCGTTTATGTATCGTGGATTTTATGTATGTGCACGTGTTTATTGTTAATTTATGCAAATGAATTGAATTGTTTTGTTTATATTTCATACCTTCCTAAAACATAGTAGTTACACCCTAACCGCTAACATTTTTGCCTTTGACTTGTGAATCTTTGCCGACCTCCCACATATGATTTTTGTTTTTGTACGTTTTCCTATAAAACCATAATCAAGAAAGCCATAAGCCGCAACATACACAATGAAGAAATAGTTTCTTTTTATTATTTGGAGGGTAAATGTGCTTCAATTTAATTTATGTGCTGAAATATTACATGCTAGTAGTAGTACGGCTATGGGATAAATGTGTTCGGAATATGTAATGTGTAGATTCTGAGAAGATGAAGGTTCATATGAACGAAACATTTTCGAAATGTGTATCAACAAAAAAAAATTGAAGCCATTGCAGTTGATTGACTAAAACTAATTCCATTGTTATACAATTGAAGTATTTTTGCAGAATATTAAATGTGTTGATCATCAGCATGTAATTGAAATCAAAAGTGAAAAAATCAAAAACGTTACTTTTGAAAGGAAGGCGTCCTTGGACGGTTATTAAATTCTAGAATTTCTTTATTACACATTAAAACCAAATATCAAAAGGTTACACACCCACCAATATTTATGTTTAAAGGTTAAGTGCCATCATAAACATTTTTTTGTTCACCGTGTAGGATGGTTGGTGTTTAATGCAATAAAAATATCTACATATAAATAATATTTTTATGATTTGTTTTGACCTCCACTCCACTTCATAATTGAAGAAGCGGCCTTTACTCAAGGCCAAAGGATACAGAGCAAAAAGGTAATGTACTGTTACATTTATGGATGGGCTATCATACAGACCCCAAAGAACATGTTGTAAAACAGAAAGTAAAAAAATGAGTACAGTGGCTATCTACAAATGTCGTTACATACATTAACGTGTGTTATTTAAGGAGGGAATATGAACATGCCCGTAAAAATGTGCATAGGATAATAAATACAGAAGCTACGTATAAGTTCCTCACCTTAAAAAATATCAAAAGAACAAGAAAAAAAGTGTTAGTCGGAGTTGTCGACGTATTAATACCCTCAGCATATGGTTTTCGGAGGTCTACGGAATTACTATCTAGTGGAAAGAGATGTTTTTAGTTTTTGTACGTTTTCAAAATGGAGACAGCTTGTAGAGATTATGCACCTATATAACCCATAAAGTACAAAAAGTCCATATTTAGGATTGAATGTTAAGATTTACAAGTTTAAAAATGTTGAACCTTTGCGTTGGAGTTACCATCTTCAGACTTGACATAAGTTAGGTAAAAGTATTACGATTTGCAAAGTTTGGATGAAATCGA
>NW_026873425.1:0-14439 GCF_032173495.1 Musca vetustissima
ATTTTGTAGTCGAATATGGTAACAAATTTCTCTACAAAAAATTTTTAATATGCACCCCCTTTTTGGAGTAGTCCCCATATAACCCCTTTTTATATTAAAATAGTTATGCAATTTATTTCGCGTTTTGGGTTTGGTTCTAAGACTCTGTTGTAACTATATCACCTGTGGAGGATATCGAGATAAAAAAATAGAACGTAAGGTTCGATAATGAACTATATATGAACTATAACCCGTATTTAAACCTAGCCCCTGCGTGGGAGGTACCAGAAGGAGTGGACCGATATTCCCCATCTTCGAATTTGAACTAAGTTTGGAAGAAATAATATGATTGGCAAAGTTTGGATGACATGTAAATTTTCTGAAACGGATTTGGTCCAAAGAAACATGGGGTCTAGGACCAATATTTCTATTAGGCACATTTCCATTAAAAATTTCTGAAATTTGTATTATAGTTTACATAGAAATGTCGGTATATGTCCACTTTTTGGTATGTTCCCTATACCAATTTGAAAATAAATGTATTTCTATGTTTTTCATTTTTCGACAAAATATTGAAAATCCCTTTTAATCCTGCTCACAAAAAGCTAAACCGAAAACCATTAAGCAATGCAAAAACCATGTTTTTTTTTTCTTTACGGGATATTGCCAATATAAAATCCAACCGACCGACTAACCATCATGAAAGTGTAAAACATAAATTAAACGGCAATTGGTATGACCAGTGTTGCGACGATGGCGATGTGTTACGTACAATAACCTTGAAAACATGAACAAACATGTTCATGGTTTTAAACATTTTGTCTGGGAAAAAATAACATTTTTTGATGTTCAAAAATATATTATTAGCTATTATAGGTTAATGGTATGCTGTCGTAAAGAGAATTCCATAAGAATTAAATGTGCATGTAGTTTGATGATAGCGATTTTGTTTAAAATCAAAAAAACAAGGGAAACCAGGGAGCAAAAGTCATACGGACGGGGCTGACTATGCGATGCCCTACACACTACCACGGAGCAAATTTCTGTGGATTTTTGTCCGAGTGTGGGCAATATTAAATATGTGACCCTATTGCCCGTATATATCTACAGCACCTTTTCCTTACACTGACATATTTTCCTAATTGTACTACTATTCAGTATAGGACTTTAATTACTTGTTCAGATTCCCTTCTACGTGGCTTGTGTTGTGATGTTCGTCTTATAATTTTAGCCTATAGATCGACTCGCAAAAAAAAAAACAAAAAAGTTAGTTTTCGGTTCACTTCATCCCAAAATTTATATCTGATCATCAACGATAATTATAGGCGTTATCCTTGACCATACCTGGATCCTCATGGAAAATTTCACAGCGTTGAGCGCTTTATTTCCGCCCTCTATTGTGGTAATGGATTACAAAATAATATATGAATACGTAAGCACCTCTAAATATTTAAGTGTAACTACCACATCTGAGTACATACGACAATTTAATTAACATCAATCTAAAGGTCAACCACTTCTCGGGTCAATGTCCTTGAGGAGTAAATATAAACGCTATAGAATACAAATTTTGTAATTTTTCACACAAAAGTCAGGGTCCATTTCACCCGCTAAATATTGACGGATCTTTATCAAAACAGGCAGGCTTAGTCTTTGACCCAATTCCCTCCTCCATGTAAGAATTCGAGATGTTTGGGCCATAATTGTGGCCTCTGTAGCGTCCAGAAAAACCGACAAAAATTAAGTATTTGGTCTGTTTCATCCCCTAAATATTAACCGATCTTTACAAAAAACAATAGGTGTCTTCATTGGCTAGAACCCATCATACATGCAAAATTTCGTGAAGATTTGTCCATAACTGTGGCCTTTATCGTGTTTACAAATTATAATGGACAGACGGACGGACTTCGGACACACATACCTTGCAACAGCCAAGGTTCGTACTCGTCTTAATGTATAAGCGAAGGCAAGATCTCACACTACACGGAAACTCGACGTCGAAAAGCTACAAACACAACAGGTAGCAAAAGACTACAGTTTGCCGTGTGATCTTTTTAATATCCTGAGAAGGAGTCTGCCAAAGTGTGTATGGCAGTAAACGGCGAGAAGACCAAGCTGATGGTACATATCAATTGGGTGTACACATGAAATGCTCCTAAAATTTTTAAAGGACACAGGGTAGAATTTTTGGAGCACCATTGTTGTATATTTTTATATGATACCTACCATTGTACAATTTATGCGAAATTTCATGTCTATGTGGGCAGATTTAGGGTCTGTACACATTAATATGAAATCGGAAAATATAGACTGAACTTTCTATGGAAGGAAGAAGATCAGACGGTCCTCTAATAAAATGTCATATTTATAAAACCAAAGTATCTGGTTGTGGAAGACCGTAAGGTTTTTACTACTTAATATTTTAAAATTCCTTAATAATTTTTTTGGCACCAAACGAATTTAACTGATTTTCCTTTCCATTTTTGACAAAAAAACAAAAAAAAAAAATACATTTAAACCATTTTGGTATTCCCTTTTTCCGAGAAGCATTACATTTAAGGACAAACTAGCTAATCGTTAATGCCTCGTTATGAAATGACTTTCAAAGCACACAGTTGCCTTTTTCGCACCTAAAGGGTATTTGTATTTGCTTTCGTTTTTTACACACAAACACACGTAAATACGTTCATAAAATAAGAAGAAAAATAAAAATTTGTTTGACAAATTTACAACAAAATAAGGGATTTTGCCAGTTAATTCAATGTCTTCAATAGGGATTCGTTTAGCAATTAACTCGTTATTGTTTTTAAATCCTACTGTTAATACTGTATGCTCTCTTTTACGATTCTTGGAAGGACAAAATATGAAAATAATTTTGGTCAGAAGAGATTCTTAGAAGTGGTTTCTGAAAAGGAAAAATTAAAATGAAGTAAATAAAAAGGGAGAAATAATTTAAATGCAGGAAAAAATTATAATAATATAAAACAAATTTTCAGCGTTCCTGGATTTCTTCAAAAGTTGCTATGGGCATTGTTGTTCTAAGATTTTCTTGTCGACGTGAATTGGCCAATTCGGAAGCCAGACCTCAGTCATTCAAATGTACGCTGTCTAGAAGCCACGACTGTTAAAACGCACCATGCTCGCTCGAATGTCAAGTTTATTTTTAATCAGAATTGCCTTTGATAGCAATCGGTCCACAATACGGTAACAAATATTTTACAAAAATTCATGGAAAAGTGATTTCAAAAATTTCTCCGACTATGGCCAAATATTCTTAAAGAGGTTGAAAGATAAAATGTATTTGGAAACCTTTTCAAAATGTAATCATCTTATTAGTTACATGATAATCCGCAGAAAGACATAGCTTTTGAAATAAATTTTCTGCCAGTCTATATCAAAGACATCACAAAGGATTTTCTGTTTGTGTTTGGTCATTGAGGTAAATGAAGTTAAGAAGTGTAATAGTTAACCAGTAAGGAAAGTAGTAAATTCGGACGGGGCCGACTTTATGATACCTTCACCACTTTGGGTATATTCTACACATGTAGCCTAACAGACGACGCGTTTTTGTTATATATCTATATCTTAACCGATTCCAGGGAAACTTGCCAGAGACTAATTTATATTACATCAGTACGTTGTATCAATTGGCCTAGCTATGGATCTTGTCACGAAGCTTAGCAACATCATTTCAGACTTAATTTAGCACCCTATACCAAAATTCGTGCAAATCAAAAGATTTCCAGTGGAATATTTACCTAAAATCGGGCGAAGCTATATATGGGAGCTATATCTAAATCTGAACCGATATTCACCTTATATATATATATATATATATATATACATATATTGGAGCTATATCTAAATCTGAACCGATTTCCACGACGTCATTCTAGACCCTATGCATTACGATGTGTCCAATTTCGTGCAAATCAAAAGATTTCCAGGGACTTTAGTGCACTATTTACCTAAAATCGGGCGAAGCTATATATGGGAGATATATCTAAATCTGAACCGATTTTCGGGAAACTTGGCACACGTCATTCTAGACTTAATTTAGTACGCTGTGCCAAATTTCTTACAAATCGAATGATATATAGAGACTTTGGTGCGCCATTTACCTTAAATCGAACGAAAATATATATGGGAGCTATATCTAAATCTGAACCGATGTTTTCCAATTTCAATAGGTTTCGTCCTTGGGCCAAACAAATGAGCTGTGCCGAATTTCATCCAATTCGGATCATAAATGCGACCTGTACTTACAATTTAACACCAACAGACGGACATGCTGACGGAAGGACATGCATAAATCGACTCAGAAAGTGATTCTATGCATATTCTCAAAAGGAACCATGGGTCTATCTTGATTATTTTTCCTGTTACAAACATACGCACACAGACATAATACCCTGTACCTCAGTTTGGTGAATGGTATAAAAAGTATCAGTCGGTGTTGTTGACAGATACATACCCTCTGTCTATGCTCTTTTAAATTACTCAATATAAGTTATTTATATCCTACATAACGATGTTGTCAGTTTATTATAGCTTTATGCAGGTAGGAAGAGTTCTGGCCAAAGAGGAATCCATATTGTTTTTGGTAATGATATTTAGAGGATATTTTATTTTGTCTGTTTTTCTGGTCGCTCTACAGACCACATTTATGTCCAGAAAATTACGAAATTTTGCATGGAGAAGAGGATCAGGCCAAAGAACAAGCGTGCCTGATTCTGCTAAAGATTGGCCAATAGTTAGCGGGTCAAATGGACCCAGACTTTCGTGTGATACATGACAAAATTCGTATTCTGGGGCGTATATATATACTCCTGAAGAACTTTGACCCGAGATGATGATAGTATATTCAAGAGGTGTGGTTGACCTTTAAAATGATACCAATACGTAAATATTTAAAGGTATCTATGTGTTATGATATTATTTAGTATTACTATTACCCCACTAGAGGACGAAACTTTGTGCTGATCGCTTTGAAACTTTACATGAAGTTCCAGTTATGGAACAAGGACGACGCCTATAATTTTCGGTGATGTTTAGATGAAAACAATTTACCGAAAACTTTATTTTTGTCATCTTTTTTAGTCGCTGTAGAAACCATTATTATATGAAGAACATAGCATTGAACGGCTGAGGGTCAAATCAACCAAAACTTAATGTGACAAAATTTGTATTTTATGGCGGGAAAACACAATTTGGAAAATATACCAGGGCTAGAAAGTGGAACTGTTGACCTAATAATCGATCAAAAGTGTGCAAATATCGCGAAATATTTCCCAGACGAAATATTGCAAATGTTGTCCCTTTGTGGGGGAGATACCAGAATGGGTAGATCAATGGGTCCCAAATTCGGACTTAATATAGGTTTTCTAAAGATAATACGATGTACAATATTTGGTACAAATTGGATATTCCATTCGCATGATATTATAAAACCAGTGAGCGGAGCAGTATAGTCGGACGGGGCCGACCATACGATACCCTACACAACTTCCATGAAAACCTAAATCTTTCTGTGGATCTATATTCTGAGATTGGGCAATATTTCGCGATATTTGCAAACTTTTGACTGGCTAGAGGTCAGCAAATGTTACTAATAATCAGTACAACACCTCTAATTCCTTGTCCAGATTCCCTTCACCAATTTTTGTGATGTTCGGCTTTCGACTCGAAAAGTACAAATAATTAAGTTTTCGGTCCACTTCATCCGAAAAATATTATCTGATTATCACCTAACATTTTAGACGTTGTCCTTGACCATAACTGGAACCTTATGGAACATTTCAAAGCGATCAGCGCTATATTTCCGCCCTCCAGTGTGGTAATAGGTTACTAAATAATATATGAATACGTAAGCACCTGTAAATATTTAAGTGTAACTCCCGCATCCGAATACCTACGACAATATAATTGGTATCAATTTATAGGTCAACCACTCCTTTTGGATAGACTATCAACATCTCGGATCTATGTCCTTCGGTAGTAAATATATACGCTATAGAATACAAATTTGTCATTTTTCACACAAAAGTTAAGGTCCATTTAACCCGCTAAATATTGACCGATCTCTATCAAAACAGGCATGCTTATTCTCTGGCCCGATCCCTTTCTCCATGCAAAAATTCGCGGTGTTAGGGCCATAATTGCGGCCTCTGCAGTGACCGGAAAAACCGACTCAAATAAAGTTTTTGGCCCATTTCATCCCTTAAATATTAACCGATCTTTTCCAAAAACAATAGGGGTCTTCATTGAGCAGAACACATCCTACATGCAAAATTTCGTGAAGATTGGCATGTATCGTGTTTACAAATTATAATGGACAGACGGACGGACAGACGGACGGACGGACACACATGTCTAAATCGACTCAGCTAGTCGAGATATGACGATCGGTATACTTAAAGGTGGGTCTAGGACCAATATTTCGTGGCGTTACAAACTTTTGGGGCTGCACAAAGCTATAATACCCTGACAACATAGTTGTGTAGGGTATAATTAAATTTTAGCACATTTTCACACAATTCTGTGGACGAGCTATCAGAAAGAGGATTTAGATATTTTCCAACTTCGACTAAGTTTGGAAGAAATATTATGGTGTGAACAGTTTGGATTAAGTCGGTTACTTCTTTCTGGAGTTAGCGTACGCACCACTCAGCCAGATAGACAGATGGAAAAACCAGTAAGGAAAGTAGTAAATTCGGGCTGGGCCAACTATATAATACCCTTCACCACTTTGGGTATATTTGACATGTGCAAACATACAATTTCATGTCAATGTAGCTTTGAGGGAATTTAACTATGTGATATTTATCTATAAGTGAACCGCATATCATCAATCCATACACATGCCTTTACGCAACCTTTGGTGCACTATCTACATTAAATCGGACGAAAATATATATGGGAGCTATATTTAAATCAGGACCGATTCTAGATTTAATTCACTACGCCATGCCAAATTGCGTGCAAATCTAAAGATATATAGGGACTTGTCATATATGTAAATTTAAACCGATTTTCCCCAATTTCAATAAGGTTCCTCCTTGGGCCAAAAAAATGGGCTTTACCAAAATTCATTCAATTCGAAGTATAAATGCGACATGTTCTTTGATTACAACTTAACATGGACAGCCCACATGAAACATTCGGTTTAAAAAATTACACTTTAAACAGCGGATAATGGGGATACCGTTATATGGGACTATCCAATATTTTTAGTTGAAATATCAACCAAACTCACAAAAATACCGATAATTTAGAGAGGTCTTTGTATTGATTATAATGTTAAATGTAGTTGGTAGGAAAATTTGCAACCAAATGCTACCAAAATACTAAATTATATCTAAATTCGTTTGGGCTACCCTGAAAAGTGAACCCATATTGATAATTTTTAGTAAGTACATTTTCTACCGAGTGACAACCCACAATACAAAATTACTGAATAGTATGTGGATCTGTATTGATATTATACAGCAGGACGTTTCAGTACCCTATGAAAGACCAAAATACTAAATACATGTGTTTATGTTGAAAAAAGTGACCAAAAGTTTCAAAATACTGAATATTGGGGGACAACGCTAAAACTGAACCTAAATTTTAAATACAAAACATCCTGTGCCTGCAAAATTTCAATGTTTTATCTTAAATATTTTATTTTATTCTGATCAAGAATATATGTACTTCACGGGTTGCAAGGTGTTGCGAACGGAATCACAAATGTGATATGCATTCCATATTATGCTGCATAATATATTACTGCTCTGTCGTTAAATTGCACAGGGCAGAACTTTCCAGTTACTACAATAGGAAATGCACTACAATGTGATATTTATTAACGTCATTAATCCACATATTCCATTAATTTGGTAACACTCTGTAATAAACTGTGTGTTGATTTTTGTACAATAATTACACAATAATGTGTAGCAAGTAAAATCAAATTATCTTATATTTTCTTTTTTAATTATTATTTAACAAAGCACGTCCATGCAAAATTAATTAAATATGTCAACAATAATGGTCGAAATTATGATCGTGGTAGACAACATGTAATTAGTGCATAGACAAAAGAGTGCACAAAATTAATTGTCTAAAACATTTATTGTAATAGATTTAAAATAACATATTTTTATTGCTGCGAAATATTTGTAATTAATTAGATACACAGATAGTTGTATTTGAAGTTATTCAAATAGCAATTGTAACGAACAATGACATATAAAATAAGCTAATTTTGAAGGTGATAAAAAGGATAATGGAATTCATGATAATGGCTGAAAAAAATATGTTTAAACCAGTAAGGAAAGTAGTAAAGTCGGACGTGGCCGACTATATGATACCCTTCACCACTATGGGTATATTAAACAGGACTATTAACATGAAATTGGATGAAATAAAATATGTGATATTTATCTAAATGTGAATCTACCTAGATCTATCCATAAACATGTCATTCGTTTGTTACAATGGGGCAAAAGTATGTAAATCGACTTCAAACAAATATAAATAGGTCATCCGTTGGGCTATATCTGTACTTCTAGAAAACGCAACTACGTAATTATATGCTCAATTTTGTACGTTGTGCAAAATTTGATGTCAATTTGACATCAATCGGGCGAAAATATATATGGAAGCTCTATCCAAATATTAAGCGATTTCAAACAAACTTGTCACAGGTTAGGTTATACTAATTTCAGAACGTTTTGTTCCTATTGGTTCCTTGGTCGTCAATTACTTAAAATCAATCTATAATAAAAGGGAGCTATATCTAAATCTGGACCGATTTTCACGAAACAAGGCAGACATCGCTCTAGGCTCAATTCAGTACGTTATGCCAAATTTCGTGCAAATCGAAAGATATATAGGGACTTTGGTGCACCATTTACATGAAATCGGACGAAACTATATATGGGAGCTTTATCTAAATCAGGACCGATTTTCTCAAAACTTGGCAGACATCACTCTAGGCTGAATTCAGTACGTTATGCCAAATTTCCTGAAAATCGAAGGATATATAGGGACGTTGGTGCACCATTTACATAAAATCGGACGAAACTATATATGGGAGCTATATCTAAATCAGGACCGATTTTCTGGAAACTTGGCAGACATCACTCTAGGCTCAATTCAGTACGTTATGCAAAATTTCCTGCAAATCGAAGGATATATAGGGACTTTGGTGCACCATTTACATAAAATCGGACGAAACTACATATGGGAGCTATATCTAAATAAGGACCGATTTTCTCGAAACTTGGCAGACATCATTCTAGGCTCAATTCAGTACGTTATGCAAAATTTCCTGCAAATCGAAGGATATATAAGGACTTTGGTGCACCATTTACATAAAATCGGACGAAACTATATATGGGAGCTATATCTAAATAAGGACCGATTTTCTCGAAACTTGGCAGACATCACTCTAGGCTCAATTTTCAGTACGTTATGCCAAATTTCCTGCAAATCTATGGATATATAGGGACTTTGGTGCACCATTTACATAAAATCGGGGGAAACTATAATGGGAGCTATATCTAAATCTGGACCGATGTTCTCGAAACTTGGCATACATCACTCTAGGCTTAATTCAATACATTATGCCAAATTTCGTGCAAATCGAAAGATATATAGGGACTTGGGGCACCATTTACATGAAATCGGACGAAACTATATATGGGAGCTATATCTAAATCTTGACCGATTTTTGCGAAACTTTGCAGACATCATTCTTGACCTAAATGATTAGGCTGTACCAAATGTCGTGCAAATCGAAAGATATATAGGGACCGTTTACATTAAATCGGTTAAATATATATATGGGAGCTATATCTAAATCTGAACCGATTTTTCCCAATTTCAATAGGGTTCGTCCGTGGGCCAAGCAAATGAGCTGTGCCAAATTTCATCCAATTCGGATCATAAATGCGACCTGTACTTTGCTCACAAAAATACATGGACAGACAGACATACAGACGGACGGACATGCATAAATCGACTTAGAAAGTGATTCTATGCATATTCTCAAAAGTAACCATGTGTCTATCTCGTTTCCTTTTGCCTGTTACAAACATATGCACAAAGACATAATACCCTGTACCACAGTGTGGTGAAGGGTATAAAAATCCACGTCTTTGGAGCTGATATTGGGTTTTAAAATATGTTTGAAAAACGGTTGTTAAAATATGTTTCAAAAAAACCACGTCATAGGGCCTGATATTGGTAGTTAAAATATGTGTAAAAAATCCACTCCTTTGGGGCTGATATCGGTTGTTGAAATATGTTTAAAAAATCCAGGCCTTTAAGGCTGATAATGGTTGGAAAATATTTTTAAGAATTGCTGGGTAAATGACAACAAATTCTTGGTTGTCATCCTAATTTTCAGAAAAGTGTAACGAGGCTCCAATTTTTGCCTCTTGACTGTACAAATATAAATGGAGTCTAAAACCTTTTCCATGCAAAATTTTTAGTATTCATAGCACGTTTTCATCTCCAACAGATTTTTTTGAGATTTGGCCATTGTCGTAGGAGTTCCTTGTTTGTCTTCCTTTTTTTGCAGTTTTATAACAGTTTTTATAGGTCTAGAAATGGCATTTCTTGTTCAACGCATTTGTCATGTTATCTAAAAATAAAATTACACATACACTCTCACACACAAATACCCATTTAAGTAATGATATGGGTTGAAATGGGTCTAAATAGATAGGAAGAAAGTAAATATGTAGGTAGAAATAAAAACTGACAATGAATTCAAATTCATTTCATGTTACCTTTCAAAATGATAAAGTTTGATTTCATGTTTCACTGAAGATTCTAAGGATAAAGAGAGCAAGAGGAGAAGAGAGAAGGCAGGAAATGGAATACTTGTTGTTTGGGTTGTTTTATCGCTCACAACGTTTGTTCCTTGGTCAACAAGGAACTACATGAAAAGAACATCAAAGAGTTGTACAACAACAACAGCAAGAAACAATCACAAATGTCATGCAATAAAATGAAATCATCTGATATTTTCGAAAGGATGTCCTCACAACCCTATACTCCACATGACGACAACAACAATGACAAATTAAATGATCAGTCATTTGATATGATTCTGGAACATTCTGTGGTTACATGAAATTCATAGCACCTAACCAGTAGTTTAAAGTATTTGGTGTGGTTATATACGTGTTTTTAGAAAAAGAATGGCAAAAAAGAGTGTAGCCTTAATATAAAGGTACCAACCAATATTCAGTATTTTGAAACATTTGCGCACTCTTTTTGGGCATTATTATTCAACGAATAATCGCCCTAACATTTATAGACGTGGATTTTTTAAATATATTTTTACAACCATTATCATCTTTTTGGGCGTGGATTTTTTAAACATATTTTTCCAACCATTATCAGCCTTACAGGCGTGGATTTTTTAAACGTATTTTTCCAACCATTATCAGCCTTATTGGCGTGGATTTTTAAACATATTTTTCCAACCATTATCAGCCTTGTAGGCGTGGATTTTTTTAAACATATTTTTCCAACCATTATCAGCCTTACAGGCGTGGATTTTTTAAACATATTTTCCCAACCATTATCAGCCTTATAGGCGTGGATTTTTAAACATATTTTTCCAACCATTATCAGCCTTACAGGCGTGGATTTTTTAAACATATTTTTCCAACCATTATCAGCCTTACAGGCGTGGATTTTTTAAACATATTTTTCCAACCATTATCAGCTTTATAGGCGTGGATTTTTTAAACAGATTTTTTCAACCATTATCAGCCTTATAGGCGTGGATTTTTAAACATATTTTTCCAACCATTATCAGCCTTATAGGCGTGGATTGTTTAAACATATTTTCCCAACCATTATCAGCCTTATAGGCGTGGATTTTTTAAACATATTTTTCCAACCATTATCAGCCTTATAGGCGTGGATTTTTAAACATATTTTCCCAACCATTATCAGCCTTATAGGCGTGGATTTTTTAAACATATTTTTCCAACCATTATCATCCTTATTGGCGTGGATTTTTAAACATATTTTTCCAACCATTATCAGCCTTGTAGGCGTGGATTTTTTTAAACATATTTTTCCAACCATTATCAGCCTTACAGGCGTGGATTTTTTAAACATATTTTCCCAACCATTATCAGCCTTATAGGCGTGGATTTTTAAACATATTTTTCCAACCATTATCAGCCTTATTGGCGTGGATTTTTTAAACATATTTTTCCAACCATTATCAGCCTTACAGGCGTGGATTTTTTAAACATATTTTTCCAACCATTATCAGCTTTATAGGCGTGGATTTTTTAAACAGATTTTTCCAACCATTATCAGCCTTATAGGCGTGGATTTTTAAACAGATTTTTCCAACCATTATCAGCCTTATAGGCGTGGATTTTTAAACAGATTTTTCCAACCATTATCAGCCTTATAGGCGTGGATTTTTAAACAGATTTTTCCAACCATTTTTTTTAAACATATTTTTTTTTAAACATATTTTTTAAACATATTTTTCCAACCATTATCAGCCTTATAGGCGTGGATTTTTTAAACATATTTTTCCAACCATTTTTTTTTAAACATATTTTTTTTTTAAAACATATTTTTCCAACCATTATCAGCCTTACAGGCGTGGATTTTTTAAACATATTTTTCCAACCATTAACATATTTTTCCAACCATTATCAGCCTTACAGGCGTGGATTTTTTAAACATATTTTTCCAACCATTATCAGCTTTATAGGCGTGGATTTTTTAAACAGATTTTTCCAACCATTATCAGCCTTATAGGCGTGGATTTTTAAACAGATTTTTCCAACCATTTTTTTTAAACATATTTTTTTTTAAACATATTTTTTAAACATATTTTTCCAACCATTATCAGCCTTATTGGCGTGGATTTTTAAACATATTTTTCCAACCATTATCAGCCTTGTAGGCGTGGATTTTTTTAAACATATTTTTCCAACCATTATCAGCCTTACAGGCGTGGATTTTTTAAACATATTTTCCCAACCATTATCAGCCTTATAGGCGTGGATTTTTAAACATATTTTTCCAACCATTATCAGCCTTACAGGCGTGGATTTTTTAAACATATTTTTCCAACCATTATCAGCCTTACAGGCGTGGATTTTTTAAACATATTTTTCCAACCATTATCAGCTTTATAGGCGTGGATTTTTTAAACAGATTTTTCCAACCATTATCAGCCTTATAGGCGTGGATTTTTAAACATATTTTTCCAACCATTATCAGCCTTATAGGCGTGGATTGTTTAAACATATTTTCCCAACCATTATCAGCCTTATAGGCGTGGATTTTTAAAACATATTTTTCCAACCATTATCAGCCTTATAGGCGTGGATTTTTAAACATATTTTCCCAACCATTATCAGCCTTATAGGCGTGGATTTTTTAAACATATTTTTCCAACCATTATCAGCCTTATTGGCGTGGATTTTTAAACATATTTTTCCAACCATTATCAGCCTTGTAGGCGTGGATTTTTTTAAACATATTTTTCCAACCATTATCAGCCTTACAGGCGTGGATTTTTTAAACATATTTTCCCAACCATTATCAGCCTTATAGGCGTGGATTTTTAAACATATTTTTCCAACCATTATCAGCCTTATTGGCGTGGATTTTTTAAACATATTTTTCCAACCATTATCAGCCTTACAGGCGTGGATTTTTTAAACATATTTTTCCAACCATTATCAGCTTTATAGGCGTGGATTTTTTAAACAGATTTTTCCAACCATTATCAGCCTTATAGGCGTGGATTTTTAAACAGATTTTTCCAACCATTATCAGCCTTATAGGCGTGGATTTTTAAACAGATTTTTCCAACCATTTTTTTTAAACATATTTTTTTTTAAACATATTTTTCCAACCATTATCAGCCTTATAGGCGTGGATTTTTTAAACATATTTTTCCAACCATTTTTTTTTAAACATATTTTTTTTTTTAAACATATTTTTCCAACCATTATCAGCCTTACAGGCGTGGATTTTTTAAACATATTTTTCCAACCATTAACATATTTTTCCAACCATTATCAGCCTTACAGGCGTGGATTTTTTAAACATATTTTTCCAACCATTATCAGCTTTATAGGCGTGGATTTTTTAAACAGATTTTTCCAACCATTATCAGCCTTATAGGCGTGGATTTTTAAACATATTTTTCCAACCATTTTTTTTTAAACATATTTTTTTTAAACATATTTTTTAAACATATTTTTCCAACCATTATCAGCCTTATAGGCGTGGATTTTTTAAACATATTTTTCCAACCATTATCAGCCTTATAGGCGTGGATTTTTTAAACATATTTTTCCAACCATTATCAGCCTTATAGGCGTGGATTTTTTAAACATATTTTTCCAACCATTATCAGCCTTATAGGCGTGGATTTTTTAAACATATTTTTCCAACCATTATCAGCCTTAT
>NW_026873426.1:0-14647 GCF_032173495.1 Musca vetustissima
AAGTTTTTCAAAATTGTTTTTTGGGTATATTCAACAGATGAATCCTAACAGACGTCGCATTTTTTAAGGACCAGTAAAATGAAATTGGATCCATAAACGTGACATTCCGCAACCGATACTATTTTTTTCATTTGGTCAGATATAGAAGCTATACCTAAATCTTATGCGATTTTTAGGAAACTTAACACACATCATTCTAGACCTAATTCAATACACCTGGCGAAATTTCGTGCAAATCGAATGATATATAGGGACTTTGGTGCACCACTTACATAAAATCGAACGAAAATATATATGGGAGCTATATATAAATCTGAACCGATTTTTACGAAACTTAACACACATCATTCTAGATTTAATCCAATACGCTGTGCGAAATTTCGTGCAAATCCAACGATATATAGGGGCTTTGATGCACCATTTACTTCAAATCGGGCGAAAATATATATGGGAGCTATATCTAAATCTGAACCGATTTTCACGAAACGTAGTACACATCATTCTAGATCTAATTCATTACGCTATGCAAAATTTCGTGCAAATCGAAAGATATATAGCGGCTTCGATGCACCATTTACCTTAAATCGGACGAAAATATATATGGGAGCTATATCTAAATCTGAACCGATTTTCTTGAATTTCAATAGGGTTCGTCCTTGGGCCAAATAAATGAGCTGTACCAAATTTCATCTATATCGAATGATAAATGCGACCTGTACAATTTAACATCAACAGACGGACGGACGGACGGATGGATGGACGGACATGTATAAATCGACTCAGAAAGTGATTCTATGCATATTCTCAAAAGGAACCATGGGTCTATCTCGTTTCCTTTTGCTTGTTACAAACATGTAAACATACACAAAGACATAATACCCTGTACCACAGTGTGGTGAAGGGTATAAAAATCCACGCCTATAGTAGCCCTTGAAAAAAATATTTTTTTTATCACCTCATCAAAAGAAAACAAGACACTGTGTCACAATATTTGTCTTTATCATATATATGTATATATATACATATATATATATATATTTTTTTTTTTTAAATGTAGACATACAACCTGGAGGTAAATGTTCGGAAGGCAGGGGTAGAGAACAAAATTAAACATGATTGCGTTATTTTGTTTAATTTTAATTGTTTGTTTTATTTTTTCTTTTATTCTACATTGTATTGTTGCCATCATTGTCTTCATCATCAGCATAATCAGAGTTTGGGGAATGACAAAGAAAAAAAAAAACAAAAAAGGCGTTTAAAATTAAATGGTAGAACCTCAGGTCGGTTATGTAGGGCTTTTCATAAAAATTACATTGCTCGTGTTGAAACAACAGCTAACAACACATAATAATTACACACATTTAAATATACATACACACACATAAACAAATACCGCCTCTTCCCCTGTGACATGTCATCGAAATTCCCACAATGAAAAATTGTGGGTGTCTTGTAAACACCAACAGAGCCGATAGCTAGATGGCCAAGCCATGGTGGCATGCCGCCACCACAGACGAGCCCATCAGTGTCTATCTCTCTCTCTCTCGATTTTTTATATTTCATTTTATGTTTACTTCCCAAAACAATTTATTATTCAAAACAAAACAAAATTGTCTAGAGACACCAAAAAAAAAATCGAAACATTAAAAATTCTAAGAATTTCAATCACCACCCGGTTTTTGTTTTTTGGTTGTTTCTCGACCGGAAAAGTGGAAACGGAAAATGTTCTGACACAAGAATTTTCAATCTCTATCTCTTTTTTGTTCATTTATTTATTCGGGGCAGGAAATTTAAATATATTTTATTCGGTTTTTTGTTTGGTCGGTCTGTCGGTCTCTTAACGGCATTTTGTGGGTCATTCACTGCAGCAAACGATTATGACCACGTTAAATAAATTTGGGACAAGACAAATAAGTGGCACGTGCAGCATAAAAAAAAACGAAGGAACCCAAGAGAAAATATGGGTGCTCCCCATATGGTGCTCCCAGGGGGTGTTTAAGAAGTATTTAAAAACTATTGAACTGTAATAAAAATTCTAGCCTACCCCAAAAAATATATAGGAGCTATATCTAAATCTGAACCGATTTTCATGAAACTTATCACAAATCATTCTACACCTAATTCATTACGCTGTGCCAAATTTCGTGCAAATCGAATGATATATAGGGACTTTGGTGCACCATTTACCTTAAATCGGACGAAAATATATATGGGAGCTATATTTAAATCTGAACCGATTTTCATGAAACTTAACACAAATCATTCTACACCTAATTCATTACGCTGTGCCAAATTTCGTGCAAATCGAAAGATATATTGGGACTTTGGTACACCATTTACATTAAATCGGACGTAAATATATATGGTAGCTATATCTAAATCTGGACCGATTTTCAGGAAACTTACCACACACTATTTTAGAACGAATTCATTACGCTATGCCAAATTTCGTGCAAATCGAAAGATATATTGGGACTGTGGAGCATCATTTACATTAAATCGGACGAAAACATATATGGGAGCTATATCTAAATCTGAACCGATTTTCATGAAACTTATCACACACCATTCTAGACCTAAGTCAGTACGCTGTGCGAAATTTTGTGCAAATCGATACATATATAGGGACTACCGTGCACCATTTACATAAAATCGGACGAAGATATATATGGGAGCTATATCTAAATCTGAACCGTTTTTCACGAAATTCGACACACATCGTTTTAAACTTAATTTATTACGCTATGCCAAATTTCGTGCAAATCGAAAGATATATTGGGACTTTTGTACACAATTTACCTTAAATCGGACGAAAATATATATCGGACGAAAATATATATGGGAGCTATATATAAATCGGAACCGATTTTCAAGAAACTTAACACAGATCATTCTACACCTAATTCATTACGCTGTGCCAAATTTCGTGCAAATCGAAAGATATATAGGGACTTTGGTACACCATATATATTTAATCGGACGTAAATATATATGGGAGTTATATCTAAATCTTCACCGATTTTCAGGAAACTTTGCACACATCATTCTAGACCTAATTCATTACGCTGAGCCAAATTTCGAGCAAATCGAAAGTTATATAGGGACTTTCGTGCACCATTTACCTAAAATCGGACGAAAATATATATGAGAGCTATATCTAAATCTGAACCGATTTTCATGAAACTTGGCACACATCATTCTGGACCTAATTCATTACGCTGTGCCCAATTTCGTGCAAATAGAAATATATATAGGGACTTTGGTACACCATTTACCTTAAATCGGACGAAAATATATATGGGAGCTATATCTAAATCTGAAACGATTTTTCCCAATTTCAATAGGGTTCATACTTGGGCCAAATAAGTGACATATGCCAAATTTCATCCAATTCGGATAATAACTGTGACCTGTGACGGACGGACATGCCTAAATCCGCTTAAAAAGTGATTCTATGCATATTCTCAAAAGGAACCATGGGCCTATCTCGTTTCTTTTGCCTGTTACAAACATATGCACAAAGGCATAATACCCTGTACCACAGTGTGGTGAAGGATATAAAAATCCACGCCTCATATAGAGCTTAAAAAAAATTATTTAAAAAATCCATGCCTCAGACAGACTCAGAAAAATAAAAATATTTTAAAATACATTTTTTCTCCAAAGTAAATAAAAAAATTGATTGACCTTAAGTTAAATTTTTTCAATTTCTCGATGCATTCGACAAAACAAAAAAAAAAATACAACAAAACGTGACACAACGCAAATCAACATTCACTCATTCATTTACTTTGATGGGGTTACTAAATCCATTAGTCTACTATATCTTTCATTCTCTAGTAGCACTTAAGTAAATACGCCGCGTATCTGTAGTTTGTATAGCTGCCAAAATACGAATGCGAACGAACGAACTACGTAATAGAATAAAGAAAATAAGTTTATTGACATTGAATTCTGGGCGCATTACAATAAAGAAAAAAAAAATCGACACTGGTGCTAGTATGAGACAGGAAGTACCATTACATTCCCTTAAAGTGAGGAGAAAGACGGCCAACCCGTATTATACCCAAGTTCTTTTTCATATCTACGCTTCTATTTTTTCTTGATTGCATTTTACGTGAGTTTATCTATTGGAAACAAACACGAAATGCGTGACAAACAATACGTGAACTAAGAAACAAACACAGCACAACAAAAGAAAACAGCGGCGTGTAAACGGAATTCACCCGGCAAATCACCCACTCAATCAGACCCACTTTTCCCATCCATCAAACGAGGAGGTGAACAAAAATGAATGAATGAAATTTTTAGCTGGTTCTCAAGAGGGTGGCGGACAATGCCCCGGCACCCTCACATAATACAAACAATGGGGTTAATATCTCGTATTCGTGGCAGAGAATGTGGGGTTGCTTGATCGGAATGTGTGGATGAGTGATTGTCATTGCGATAACAAGGCGTGGATTTTTTAAATATTTTTTTTCAGGCTCTATATGAGGCGTAAATTTTTTAAATAATTTTTTTCAGGCTCTATATGGGGCGTAAATTTTTAAAATAATTTTTTTAGGGTCTATATGAGGCGTGGATTTTTTAAATAATTTTTTGAGCGTCTATATGAGGTCTTATAGAGGCGTGAATTTTTTTAAATAATTTTTTGAGGGTCTATATGAGGTCTTATAGAGGCGTGAATTTTTTTAAATAATTTTTTCGAGGTCTCATAAGATGCGTGGATTTTTTAAATAATTTTTCAAGGTCTTAAAAGAGGCGTGGATTTTTTAAATCATTTTTTCAAGGTCTTAAAGCAGGTGTGGATTTTTTAAATCATTTTTTCAAGGTCTTAAAAGGGAGTGGATTTTTTAAATAATTTTTTCAAGGTCTTAAAAGGGAGTGGATTTTTTAAATATTTTTTTCAAGGTCTTGAAAGAGGCGTGGATTTTTTAAATCATTATTTCGAGGTCTTATAAGAGGCGTGGATTTTTTAAATCATTATTTCGAGGTCTTATAAGAGGCGTGGATTTTTTAAATCATTATTTCGAGGTCTTATAAGAGGCGTGGATTTTTTAAATCATTTTTTCGAGGTCTTATAAGAGGCGTGGATTTTTTAAATCATTTTTTCGAGGTCTTATAAGAGGCGTGGATTTTTTAAATCATTTTTTCGAGGTCTTATAAGAGGCGTGGATTTTTTAAATCATTTTTTCGAGGTCTTATAAGAGGCGTGGATTTTTTAAATCATTTTTTCGAGGTCTTAGAAGAGGCGTGGATTTTTTTAATCATTTTTTCGAGGTCTTATAAGAGGCGTGGATTTTTTTAATCATTTTTTCGAGGTCTTATAAGAGGCGTGGATTTTTTAAATCATTTTTTCGAGGTCTTATAAGAGGCGTGGATTTTTTAAATCATTTTTTTCGAGGTCTTATAAGAGGCGTGGATTTTTTTAATCATTTTTTCCAGGTCTTATAAGAGGCGTGGATTTTTTAAATCATTTTTTCCAGGTCTTATAAGAGGCATGGATTTTTTAAATCATTATTTCGAGGTCTTATAAGAGGCGTGGATTTTTTAAATCATTATTTCGAGGTCTTATAAGTGGCGTGGATTTTTTAAATCATTATTTCGAGGTCTTATAAGTGGCGTGGATTTTTTAAATCATTTTTTTCGAGGTCTTATAAGAGGCGTGGATTTTTTAAATCATTTTTTCGAGATCTTATAAGAGGCGTGGATTTTTTAAATCATTTTTTCGAGGTCGTATAAGAGGCGTGGATTTTTTAAATCATTTTTTCGAGATCTTATAAGAGGCGTGGATTTTTTAAATCATTTTTTCAAGGTCTTAAAAGATGCGTGGATTTTTTAAATCATTTTTTCGAGGTCTTGTAGGAGGCGTGGATTTTTTAAATCATTTTTTCGAGGTCTTAGAAGAGGCGTGGATTTTTTAAATCATTTTTTCGTGGTCTTTTTTTCAGGGTCTATATGACGCGTGGATTTTTTAAATCATTTTTTCGTGGTCTTTTTTTCAGGCTCTATATGACGCGTGGATTTTTTAAATCATTTTTTCAGGCTCTATATGAGGCGTGGATTTTTTAATTCTTTTTGTTAGGCTCTACATGAGGCGTGGATTTTTAATACTTTTCTCAGGCTCTATATGAGGCGTGGATTTTTTAATTCTTTTTTTGTCAGACTCTATATGAGGCGTGGATTTTTTAAATAATTTTTTTCAGGCTCTATATGAGGCGTGGATTTTTTAAATAATTTTTTTCAGGCTCTATATGAGGCGTGGATTTTTTAAATAATTTTTTTCAGGCTCTATATGAGGCGTGGATTTTTTAAATAATTTTTTTCAGGCTCTATATGAGGCGTGGATTTTTTAAATAATTTTTTTTAGGCTCTATTTGAGGCGTGGATTTTTTAATTCTTTTTTTTTCAGGCTCTATATGAGGCGTGGATTTTTTAAATCATTTTTTTCAGGCTCTATATGAGGCGTGGATTTTTTAATTCTTTTTTTTCAGGCTCTACATGAGGCGTGGATTTTTTAAATCATTTTTTTCAGGCTCTATATGAGGCGTGGATTTTTATACCTTTATATTATTATATAATCCGATTTGGATGAAATTTGGCACAAGTCACCTATTTGGCTCAAGGACGAACCCTATTGAATTGGGTGAAATCGGTTCATAGATATAGCTCCCATATATATTTTCGTGCGATTTAAGGTAAATGGTGCACCAAAGCCCCTATATATCTTTCGATTTGCACGAAATTTGGCATAGAGTACTGAATTGAGTCTAGAATGACGTGTGCTAAGTTTCGAGAAAATCGGTTCAGATTTAGATATAGCTCCCATATAAAGTTTCATCCGATTTAAGGTAAATGGTGCACCAAAGTCCCTATATATATTTCGATTTGCACGAAATTTGTCATAGCGTAATGAATTAGGTCTAGAATGATGAGTACCAAGTTTCGAGAAAATCGGTTCAAATTTAGATATAGCTCCCATATTTATTTTCGTCCGATTTTAGGTAAATGGTGCACCAAAGTCCCTGAAAATCATTCGATTTGCACGAAATTTGGCACAACGAAATGAATTAGGTCCAGAATGATGTGTGCGAATTTTCGAGAAAATCGGGTCAGATTTATATATAGCTCCCCTATATATTTTCGTCCGATTTAAGGTAAATGGGGTACCAAAGCCCCTATATATCTTTCGATTTGCACGAAATTTGGCTAGAGCGTTGAATTGAGTCTAGAATGACGTGTGCTAAGTTTCGAGAAAATCGGTTTAGATTTATATATAGCTCCCATATATATTTTCGTCCTATTTAAGGTAAATGGTGCATCAAAGTCCCTATATATCTTTCGATTGCACGAAATGTGGCATAGAGTACTGAATTTGAGTCTAGAATGACGTGTGCCAAGTTTCGGGTCAGATTTATATAGCTCCCATATATAACTTCACCCGATTTTAGGTAAATAGTCCACTAAAGTCCCTAGAAATCTTTTGATTTGCACGAAATTTGGTACAGATTACTGAATTAGGTTTAGAATGATGTGTACCAAGTTTCGAGAAAATCGGTTCAGATTAAGATATAGCTCTCATATATATTTTCGTCCGATTTAAGGTAAATGCTGTACCAAAGTCCCTATATATCTTTCGATTTGCACGTAATTTGGTATAGCGCATTGAATTGAGTCTAGAATTACATGTGCTAAGTTTCGTGAAAATCGGTTCAGATTTAGATATAGCTCCCACATATATTTTCGTCTGATTTTATGTAAATAGTACTCCAAAGTCCATATATATATTCTTCGATTTTCACGAAATTTGGCATGACATACTATATTAAGTTTAGAATGATGTGTGTTAAGTTCCGAGAAAATCGGTTCAAATTTAGATATATCTTCTATATCTGACCAAACGAAAAGTGGTGAAGGGTATAATATAGTCGGCCCCGTCCGACTTTACTACTTTCCTTACTGGTTAATAGTGCGATATACTGAGTAGCGTGTATCAAATTTGCTATAAATCGATTTCCATAAATGTGCCCCCATTGTACGCAAACGATTATAAATCTGCCCGATTGAAACTAAATTTAGCATAGGTTGTCGGAAAGTGTATATCCCTTCGAGGGAACATTGACATGAAATTGTTAGGATACATATGTTCAACATACATAAAGTGATGGAGGGTATCATATAGTCGGCCCAGTCCGACTTTACTACTTTCCTTACTGGTTTCAATAAATCTTTCAGAGGCCTATATAAGGTGTGGATTTTTTAAAATAATTTTTTCAGGATCAAACCTTCTAATCATTCCGCTAGTCAATCAATTTTCACCCTCTCTAACAACATCATTCGATTTCATGTTCTTATCATCACTTATTTTATTATTATTATTGTTGTGTTTTATTTAATTTGTTTTGATTTCGATTTTCTAACCCTTATCTCTTTGTGTCCCATATATAGAAAAAGATATATAAACAGAAATATGCAGTCTGCCCACAATTATGAGCTCATCATCAACCACTGCCGGTTGGTAAGTCATCATCAACGTCTGGCAAACAAGTCGTAGCACCACACCATCCTACAGGTGGTTTAAATTATCTTTGTGTCTCAATCAAACACATGCATTCATGCACATGTGTGTGTGAGTATCTAACGATGTGAGTGTGTGTATAAAAATTAAATCAATTATTTTTTTTAATCATTTTATTATTAAAAGTGTATTTCTGTACTATTTGCAATTAGATGTTGTTGTTGTTGATTTGAAAGTGTTGCATTGTTGTTGCAAAGTGTGTATGTGTCATAGTTGAGTGCCACTCAGTCATGTGTGCGGAATAAAAAAAAACAACAAATGATTTTTTTTTTCAAATTCTTGTCAGTGTAAAGCTAGCATTCAGATAACGAAGCAGAATAAAAAAATAGTATTCAAACTCATAACAATGGCAATTGTAAATCCCCCCAATACACCCTGGTCTCAATCTAACACATATTGTAAAAAACAATATCAGCAACAACAACAACAACAGTAATGTGTTATTATCAAACAATATAGCCCCCCTCCTTCCCATAGAAGTACAAATCGTCTAATGAATTGAATTTGGCCAAGTTAAGACAAATGTGAATTGTTTTGTTTTTTTTTTTTTGCAAATTGGGGAAACAACAAACAACCAGAAATTATTTCAAATCAAGCGCTAATTTGCGAAATGTGGTCTGGTTTGTTGTTGTTGTGGTTTTTGGTGTGAATCATTGCACACCAAAATAAAAACTAAAAACAAAATGCCTTTTGTTTTCCGTAATACCAGAGGTATTATGGAATGATGAAATTCTAACTACAGAGAGAAGGATTGGATTTTTAATGCGCTATTTCCTATATAAATTAAAATACAAAAAAAAATAATTTTTCAGGCTCTATATAAGGCGTGGTGGTGGCGTAGGGGATGATAGATAACAAGCAACGGCTCTGATTGGCTTAAACATGGCGAAGTCCAGGCTCATCTTGATCCCTCTTTCATCTCAATTGTGGACATTGATCTCCCCGCGGTGCCACCTGGGGTGCTATTTTAATCTCCCGATGAAATAGTGAGCTAATAAGTGCCGTGAGTTCACCCATAAGAACTATAAAAAAATGGGTTGAGGCGTCGGGTTAGTTGCCCACTCTCGAAAAACCCAACCTACTATGAAAAATCAAAGAAAAAAAAACCTCCCTAATGTTGACGACCCCCGCAAACGTATAACGGACCACGATCTACGAATCTGCACTTGTAATGGGCGCACTTTGTACAGAACAAGCGCAGTGTTCGCTTTGGCGGATGTACTCAAGAAGTACAAAGCCGATATTATTGCCTTACAGAAAATGCGATGGAAGGGGACTGGCGTAAGTAAATCAGATGATTACGCCCTCTATTATAGCTGCCATGAAACGAGACATGAATTTGGCTGCGGATTTATGGTTAACGGGAGAATAAAAGACCTCGTATCCAGATTCACTCCAGTAGATGAGCGAATTGCTTTAATCCGTGTAAAAGCGAAGTTCTTCTACATCAGTCTCATTTGCGCCCATGCTCCGATATTAATTTTAATGCAAAAATCGGAAGGGAAAATATCTTTGGCCCCACGGTCGGAAAATTCAGCCTCCATGAAGAAACATCCGACAACGACATGGGGTTGATTGACTTCGAGGCAGCAAAACAACATGGTAGTTAGCAGCACCAGATTCAAACATCTCGATATACACAAGGCCACCTGGATTTCTCCTGATCAAGCAACGAGAAATCAAATTGATCATGTTGTGATAGACGGAAGGCATTCATCCAGTGTTTTAGACGTCCGATCGATCCGGGGAGCGAATATCGATTCGGATCATTACTTGTGGCAGCCAAGATACGCACCCGTCTCAATGTAGCAGCAAAGGTGCTATCTAACACAACACGGAAACTTGACGTCGAAAAGCTGCAAACACAACATATAGCAGAAGCCTACTCCGCTCAACTTACCCACCTGCTTGACGAAAGCACCCCTTGTCCCGATAATAATATAAAAGCACAATGGCAGGCAATTGTCCACAAACTGCAGCAAAAGCAACACTTGGCTACCAAGGACCACGATCAGGAGTGTCGTAATGCTACTGATATGAAAATCGCAGCGTATAGGGCAGCCCTGCAACACGTAATGCGATGCAGAACTATAGGGAAAAAAGGAGAGAAGAGAAACGTATTTTCAGAAAAAAAGAAGAAAGAACAAGAAAAACGTGAGCGCGAGTAAATCGAGATGTACAGGAGTCAGAATGAAGTCCGAAAATTCTACCAACGGGTAAAACAACAAACCGAAGTCTTTGGTACAGGCACATCCTCCTGTAGAGATGAAGAAGGAAACCTAGTGACAGATACAGACAGCGTGCTGAGGATCTGCAAGGAGCATTTTGAAAAACTTTTGGTATCAAGTAGTAGCAGTGAATACCCCACAACCAATAATAGATGACGGTATGGAGTGTATACACCTAGCCAAGTTGAAGTCCGAATAGGAATCAATCGGCTGAAGAATAATAAAGCAGCAGGTGCCGATGGGTTACCACACGAACTATTCAAGACTGCTGGTCAGATGCTGGTAAGGAGCATGCACCAGCTGATTAGTACAATTTGGCAAGAGGAAAGCATGCCCAATGTTTAGAACCTCAGCATCCTCTGTCCCGTGCACTAAAAAGGAGACAAGACGATATGTGCCAACTATAGAGGAATAAGTCTCCTTCCCATCGCATATAAAGTCCTACCCAGTGTGCTGTGTGAACGATTGAAGCCAATGGTCAATGTCATTATTAGACCATACCAATGTGGCTTCAGACCTGGCAAATCCACCATTGGCCAGATTTTCACTCTGCGCCAAATCATGGAAAAGACCCACGAAAAACCCATCGACACATAACACCTATTCGTTGACTATAAAGCGGCATTCGACAGTCCTATCCGTTCAGAGGTGTCTAAAGTCATGTCTACGTTCGGCATTCGTGTAAAATTAATACGGCTATGCAGGATAACTTCAACAGGCACAAGATCAGCAGTTAAAGTCGGAAAGGACCTCTCGGAGCCCTTTAATACCGAACGAGGATTCAGACTAGGTGATCGTTTGTCGTGTGACCTTTTTAACATCCTGCTTGAAAAGGTCATACGAGAGGCAAAAATTAACAGAAATGACACTCTGTACACCAAACAACACATGTTACTCGCCTATGCCGATGACATCGACATAATGGGTTGAACATTGAGAGCGGTAACAGCCACCTTTGAACAAATTGAGAAGGAGTCTGCCAAAGTGGATCTGACAGTAAACGGCGAGAAGAACAAGCTGATGGTATCAACGCGCGAGACGTCCCGTAGACTCGCCCCTACTGTGGAACTTGAGAACTACAGCTTCGAGGTAGTCAAAGATTTTATATACCTTGGTATCGCCATAAATAAAACGAATGACATCAGTTTTGAAATTCGGAGAAGGATAGTGATGGCCAACCGATGCTACTATGGTCTGAGCAAAAAAACTCAAAAGCAAGGCCACGTCCCGCCAGACCAAGCCCACATTCTACAATACGCTGATACTACCCGTGCTGTTATATGGATCGGAAGCATGGATACTTACGCAAGCAGATGAGGCAGCTCTTGGAGTGTTTGAGAGAAAAATTCTCCGAAAAATCGATGGGCCGATCTGCGTTGGTTTTTTAAATATTTTTTTTTTCGTGGACTATATGAGACGCGTTATATAGAAGTCTAAAAAAATGATTTAAAAAAGCCAGATACATTTATGGGCTTTTATGAATATTTTTTTTATTAATTTTCCTCACCCCCCAAATTTCCCGCTAGTCCCTCCTATATCTCAACTGATATTTGAGTATGCTTCGAAATATCCGCCGTAACATAGTTTTTTTCTTTCTTCCATGCTTTATGACGTAGTTTTTTATCGTTTCTGTTTTCTTCTCTTGCCATAAATTATCACCGCAAAGGGAAGGCGGACGGGGAGGAGGACGAGAATACCAAAGCTTAGTTCTATTAATCCAGTTCATAACACTTCTTGATTATTACTTAAGTTATGTATCTACAGCTATGAATATATGTATGTATATGAGTGCATGTGTGTGTGTTTGAGTTTATAAATAGCCGTAGCTGAATAAAGATATTTAACTACTACAGCTGACATAGATTTTGTATTTTTCTTTAGTCAATGTTAACTGAATGAAGTGGCCTTAGTGGCTGTGGCAGCATACCACACAATGGATTTATGTTTGGCGTCCAATGTAATGTGGCAGCTATGCTTGGCTTTCAAAAAAAAAAAAAAGGTCCAGTGTCTTTGTGAAATTATTGTCGGTTCATTTTTCTATGCTACAGATTTTCTAATGACTACGACGACGACAATGGTGAGGATGATGATGAAATTGATGCCAAGAGGTCAGTGGACTTTTTCAAGGTAAATTGTCAGTGTAATTTGTGTTCAGATCATTTTACATGGATGGCAGGCAGTAGGGGCAGCTACAGACCTCCACATATAACCTGCCCTGCACTAGAGCATAAATATGAAAAAAATATATGTAGGAGGTTATCATGTCACTCATCTACCCAACGAAGTATGTAATGATGATGGGAAATCTTTCACAAAATTATGTTGACCTACATTTTGGCAGTGGGTTTTGTAATAATGTGAGACCAAGAAAAAAATAAGTGAATATAAGTGTGTATGTCACTAATAAATATTCTTAGAATCCTAATGAAGATACTTTTCTTTATTAATTCTTTAATATAGACACCATAAAGAGCTACAAAGAAAATTCCATGGAGCTTTGCAATCCACGAAGCTCCATGGTCGATACCCATAAATTACGTCAGCGGGTCACCTCTATTTCAAGCTATAAAATTGCACCGGGCAGGAGAGGTGCCTGAGAATACTCAACTCCAAAAAGGTTCGGAACTGAATTCAAATTTCTTGAAATTCCGTAAAATAACCCTGGACTTTATATTCGGTCCATTGCAGTACACCTTGCCACCAAATCCAGTCATCAAGGCAGTGACACTAAACTGAGTCCAATTTCAACCTCCACGTACACACACACACACACAGAAATCTCCACATTTATTCAGAACAAATTGCTTTGAACAAAATCTCAAGTCATTTAAAATGAACAAAAGCAAAGGTTGTGATTTTTTTTTCATTTGTTCGCTTAGAATACACACACATGTGCACCTAATTCCTGGGGCTTAGCTCAGCCATGCAAACAAGTGTGTATTCGGAATTGTATTCAAATTAGCCATGTAGTTTTCCAAAACAATGCCACCTGTAGGCAGAATAAAAACGGGAAGTAGGCGATTATTTATTCTGTACAGGGTGAGATGCTGTAATTAGTAGGGGAATTTATAAGCGTCTATGAAGACTTGTACAAGGTCGTAGACTGTCTTGGAGGCTTTGCTACAGAAAGGCTTGAATTTTTCTCAGAGACCTAAATAAGACGTGGATTTTTTAAATAATTTTTTCAGAGACCCATAAAAGGCTTCGAATTTCTAGTTTATTATTTTAGAGATCAATATATGGAGTAGATTTTATAAATAATTTTATTCAGACATCTATATAAGGCGTGGATTTTTTAAATATTTTTTTTCAGACATCTATTAAAGGCGTGGATTTTTTAAATATTTTTTTTCAGACATCTATTAAAGGCGTGGATTTTTTAAATATTTTTTCAGACATCTATTAAAGGCGTGGATTTTTTAAATATTTTTTTCAGACATCTCTAAAAGGCGTGGATTTTTTAAATATTTTTTCAGACATCTATTAAAGGCGTGGATTTTTTAAATATTTTTTTCAGACATCTCTAAAAGGCGTGGATTTTTTAAATATTTTTTCAGAAGGCGTGGATTTTTTAAATATTTTTTTCAGACATCTATAAAAGGCGTGAATTTTTTTAATATTTTTTTCAGGCATCTATAAAAGGCGTGGATTTTTTAAATATTTTTTTCAGACATCTGGATTTTTTAAATATTTTTTTCAGACATCTATAAAAGGCGTGGATTTTTTAAATATTTTTTTCAGACATCTATAAAAGGCGTGGATTTTTTAAATATTTTTTTCAGACATCTATAAAAGGCGTGGATTTTTTAAATATTTTTTTCAGACATCTATAAAAGGCGTG
>NW_026873427.1:0-14731 GCF_032173495.1 Musca vetustissima
TTATTCTGACAGTTATTTTTAGGAAAAAACTGCAATGAATGGTCGTATTCCGACTGTATTTTCAACTGGGACAAATTTTCCCAAATGTTTAAAATTCTGAAGATTGGGGTACCATTAGATGGAATCATTATATAATCCAGTGTAAATCCAAAATATCTAATCAAAGCCAATTCAGTGGAATAGGTATTGTTTTTAAACTGATGGTCATAGTTAAACATAAATATCAAATATGTTTAGTTTAATTTAAAGTAAAAATTTAACCTATTTGAAGTTATGAAATAAAGCATGTTCCATCATCCAAGTAACATTTTTTAAAATTCAAATTCTTAGTTAAAATTATTATACACGTGACGTATATTAATGTTGCAACACGAATTACACATTTCAAAGCCAATATAAAGTGGGACACATGAATACCTTCAGTTACTTATTAAAGGCTAGTGGCACTAGCTAAGAGGGGTATTTAAAAAGTTAAAGAGAAAATATATGCTACAAATCTAAGTTGTGGAAGTCTTATATATTTTGTGTGGTCTCAAGATTTTTTACAATTTGGAGATATGAATTGACGGAACTACTTTGAAACACATCTGAAATAGTTACATTTCGACCAAGTAAATCTTTTAGATATCTGTGACCGTCCACTTCTGGATTTAAAATTTAAAACAAAGTAGGGATCTTCATTATGCACCAATATACCGAAGGTTTCAAAACGGAGTTTTTTATGCTTTACATTATCTCCAAATTGTTCATGGAAAAGAGGAGTTGTCCTTCCAGTAAGATCGATTAAAAGTATGTCGATCAAATGTGCTGTGTGTGCAAAGAATACACAATTCTGTTTTCAAATTTCTACATGGTACACATAGGCGCCCTTAAACTGATTTTACCTTTTGCTGTGGCCTACTTGCCCATATCAGCATTTGATATTCGTGGGTTTGAGCACTTGCTGTACAGGACACATTACCACCGTTGATGTACTAATAGTTGTAAGTGCATTTCATGAATATTGCAGTAGTTGACATGTATATGTGCTTATGTCACACAAACGCTAAGAGCATCGAATACATTAGGAACATAGAATTCCTTAAAGTTATTGGAAAATATTCGCAATTTAAGAAACATTGTATCTGTGCTTTGCATACACGGTTTATGTAGGTATGCGTCCTAACTACTAACTAATTTAGTGCATGTAAACTTCGTTGCTAATTGTTTATTCTATGTTTTGACGTTAACAAAAGTAATTTCCCCCGGTAGCAAATTGTTAATTACAATGCACGAAATCACGAAATTCATTAGTTATGTAAAGAAGTGCATTTTGTATTTTCATAAAGAAAAATCATGAATTCATCACCCAAAGGGGTTGTGAAAAAATTGATATTGTTGAATGGAAAAAATAATGATTTTTATACCCTACACAACAATGTTGTCAGGGTATTATAGCTTTGTGCAACCCCAAATGTTTGTAACGCCGCGAAATATTGGTCATAGACCCACCTTTAAGTATACCGATCGACTAGCTGAGTCGATCTAGACATGTGTGTCCGTCCGTCCGACCGTCCGTCTGTCCATTATAATTTGTAAACACGATACAGGCCACAGTTATGGACCAATCTTCACGAAATTTTGCATGTAGGATGGGTTCTGGCCAATGAAGACCCCTATTGTTTTTGGAAAAGATCGGTTAATATTTAGGGGATGAAATGGGTCAAAAACATTATTTTTGTCGGTTTTTCTGGTCGCTCCAGAGGCCGCAATTATGGCCCAAACCCCGCGAATTTTTGCATGGAGAAGGGGATCGGGCCAGAGAATAAGCATGCATGTTTTGATAAAGATCGGTCAATATTTAGCGGGTCAAATGGACCCTGACTTTTGTGTGAAAAATGACAACATTTGTATTCTATGGCATATATATTTACTCCTGGAGGATGTAGACCCCAGGAGTTGATAGCATATCCAAGAGGAGTGGTTGCCCTTCAAATTGATATCAAATATAGTGATGTATCTACTCAGATGTGGGAGTACAGTCAAATATTTACAGGTGCTTACGTATTCAGATATTATTTAGTAACCCATTACCACATTAGAGGGGGAAATATCGCGCTGATGGCTTTGAAATTTTTCATGAAGTTCCAGTTATGGTCAAGAACAACGCCTACAATTTTCGGTGATGATCAGATTAAAATTTTGGGATGAAATGGGCCGAAAACATAATTTTTTGTGTGTTTTCGAGTCGAGTATAATCCGAAAATCACAACACAACCCACCGTGAAGGTAATCTGGACAAGTAATTAGAAGGACTGTACTGAATATTCGAAAAAAGTAAGGAAGAGGTGTTGTTAACCTCTAATCGGACAAGAGGGGGCAAATATCACGAAATATTACTCAGACTCGGAATAAACATCCTCAGAAAGTTAGAGTTCGTGGTAGTTGTGTAGGGTATCGTATGGTCGGCCCCCTCCGACTATACTGCTCCGCTCACTGGTTTTTTAATATCTACAGGTTTAAAAGTCTAAAAGTGGTTCAATTTGCGAGAAACGGCATCGGTAAAAAAAGATTTTCAGATAAATATGCAATTCTTTAGAAAAAACTAACAATGAAAATGGTAAGATTTTTTATAAAAAATTCAAAGAAATTTTTATAGCCATCATCAGTTTGTGGTACAGGGTATTATTTCATTGTGCACAATTTTGTAACAGGCAAAAGGAATCGAGATAGACCCATGGTTACTTTTGAGTATATGCACAGAATCATTTTCTGAGTCGATTTCTGAATGTTCGTCCATGTAATTTTGTGAGCAAAGTATAGCTCGCATTTATGATTGAAATTGGATACACTGGTTCAAATTTAGATTTAGCTCCCATATACATTTTCGTCCGATTTTAAAAAATGGTGCACCAAACTCCCAATATTTTTCCGATTGAGACAAAATTTTGCACAGCGTACTGATTTAGGTCCGGATTGAAGTATATAGCTCCTATATATAGTATAGTAGTATAAATGATGCACCAAACTGCCAAGGTGTGTCCGATTGCGGCAATATTTTGTAGAGCATACTAAATTAGGTCCAGATAGATGTATGCGAAGTTTTGTTAAAATTGGTTCAGATTAAGATATAAATCTCATATATAGTTTTGTCCAATTATATGTGAATTGTTGCACCAAACTGTAGGGGCCCATGTATATAAGTCTTTGAATTTTGTTGAACAGGTCTACGTCTAAGACAGGCTTGGTCCAGAGGTAGCATCGTGGATTACCGTTCCGGAGAACGCAGGTTCAACCCCGCTATGACTCATTTTTTTTAATATTATCGTTTTTTTGCCCTTTTATTTTGTTATGCATTTTTGTTTTCGCCAGTCAATTGCATGAGCAGAAATCTTTTGTTTTAAGGTTATCTGTATTTATTTTTCTGTGAACCACTTCATGTTATTAACAGTGATGAAACGAACGTTGTCACAATTTTCCCCTTGGCGAAAGTGGTGAAAATTTATGATGATCATACCTTATCTCTCTTCTACAAACACCAATTAACTACCTTGTATTTATGATGTATGTACTTTGAAATGAAGCCATATTAATTTTTTAATTTCGGCTTAGTATTGGTGATTCACCTATCTGTCCCTCTGCTTTTTGGTCCTGGTAAAAGGAAATTTTTTAGTGTCAAAGATTGGATTTTTAATCCTGTCCTGCACATTTTTCTTCGGTTTTTGGTGTTTTTTCTGATCAAGAATTGTTGCCAATTTTTGGAAAGCATTGCCGTAATATAAGGTTGATTTTATTTCTGCCTTTGCTGCGCAAATTTTCTTCTAAATAAATCACATTTGAAAACACAGTCGCTGGTAAGATCAAAGAAAAATTTATAACATTTTGTATTAGTTGAGCGCTAATAGTTTGTGTGTATGTTTTTGTCCACTACTCTCAGGTTTCTTTTTCCCCGACACACCAAGAAAAAAACAAAATCCACCTCATCTGGCGAGCAATAAGGCCGGAGATACATGCGTGCCAGGCCAGGTAGTTCATCAAAAGCTAAAAAAATATTTTTTTACAGATTTTCACCCATTCTCGTTTCTACAGGTTGAAGCCTGTTAACATTTGTTAAATTGGTTAAAATTTATACATAGCCCCCATATATATTTTCGTCGGATTTTGTATATATGTTGCATCAAACTCCCTCTGTTTTATCCGACGGAGACACCAAATTTGGCTTCAGGTATGGAATTTAGTTTAGAGAGTTTTGTGTTAAGGTTTGTTGGAACACTGTTAAATTTAGATATAGTTCCCATATTTATTTCCGCCCTTCCGTGCTTGTTCGCATAACATAAAATATAGTATTGCATAGAAATCAGCTTAGGTGTAGGAATAGCTTACATATATATTTATCCGATTTTCACTAAATGGTGTACAAAAAACTAAAGTCGTATGAGTAACAAAAAATAAGTCGTACATCATGTATACGTATAGTAGTGTCATAACACGTCAATCATAACTTTATGGTTATTATTGTTGTTGACCATGAAAAACATTATTTTCCATAAATCATTAATGAAAAAATACGTAATAATGAATCATTGTGTTTGTCATAAAACATGGACCACTGATGTGCTACTACTGTCTGTACACACGAATACCCATGGAAATATTTGTTAATTGAAACGTCCTGTCATGTTCGAACACAAAACAATAATAACGTTGTGTACTGTTTTATACATGGACGCCATAATATTTTCACATACGACACAAATGGTACAAATTAAAAAAAAACACACACACATACAAATGTGTTGTGAAATGTATTTACGTGTGTGGTTACATAATTCTATGTGGAATATTAATGATGATTATGAGTGATTTAAATGTCAGAAATTACTCGGATCTACCTACGACTATGTTTAATATAAAATTTGTATAATTAAATTTCCCGATTAAATTTCTCCCTTCGTTAGCAACACCTCAAAAAATACATTGAAGACGCCTTCTATTGAAATCACGATAAGGCTGCAATATGAAAGAAAGAACTTTGAAATTTGGTACAAATTACCACTTGAAGGATTTATAGAGTCGGTCTATGCTTTGGAATAGACCCATATGAGCTGGTCTGTACACACTTGTATTAATACCACTATTTGAAAATTCTTATATGTCAAAGGCTTAGGTATAGTCGTAACTTTTTATATTTGTTATATTTTTCCTGAAGTCAATCAAAAGTGGGTGGAATTTAATATTTTGAATTCCAATTCAGTAAAAAATCAGGCAATTATAAATATGCATGTCAGTTTTTTTTAACCGCATTGGCCGTTGTTGTGTTTAATCTTACTATAAAAATAATAATATACTTCTCCGTTTTAGCATAAATATGTGGTATTTGACGTTTGGTATGTTTAAGGTCCAAACCCAATATTTTGTAGATCGATATTTTATTTTCTCATGTTAACTATATACAAAAGCCGCAGGAATTTAACAAAAATTGTACATCTTCCACTTCGTTCATATTAATTTTGTTCATTCTTCACATTGAAGTATAATAGCCTCCAGCATGTTATTGTTGTCATAAAAGAGAACTATAGAAAACAATTAGTCCTTTGTTTCCATCACGCCACACATTAAAGCACTCGGTTTAAACGCTGTGAAGTAATTGTTTTATTGAACGGCGTTCATTATTGAAATTAAAAATTATTGTCTTCATACTCATAATTAATTAAAACACAGACACGCAAGTGTTTTTGAATGAATGACATTTACGTAATTTACATGAGAGTATCCAGCAGGGTTTATTATATATATCATCATCGTCCACTTAAATTTATTTTGAGAGATAAATATTGTGAGTGAATAAATTTAATACATAATTTAACAATTTGAAAAAAAAATTCCATTAAAAGGTTAACAATTTGGACAAATGGTCCAAAAACGCTACCTTCAACCGGGCCTATCATTAGATATCCGACATCTGATACTTGAAATAGACGCTATAATAATATACGGGATATGATGTAACAAAATGTGGACCAGGGATGGGTTATTACATTGATATGGTAAATATATTTCTGCCAACGCCTCTTAGAATGCTGTCTCTATGAGCGGTTGGTTCGATTTTGTGGAGAGTATTCGAAATTGTCAATCGCCGCATATCCCCAAAATCATACAAAGGGTACTAGCAATGTATATGAAAATCTATATCATAAAATACAAATTAAACTTCATTTATTTAAATTATTATTTTAGTGACACAAAAACACAAGCTTGTCAATTTCGCATTTCCAAGCAATCTATTATCTGTGGAACATAACTAGACTACCATAATATATCTTGGGCTAATTATTATATAGCGTTATAAGTTCTCTCATGCATGACACGCAATAAAACAAAGCCATAAAATATTATGCTGGCCAAAAGTCGCATTTTTTCTATACGTTTTAAATTACCCTAAACCTTAGTAACACTTGTTAAATATTCCCCAAATTACCAAAACCCTCCACTAAAAAAACTTCAAACAATGACGACTGTTGTTAAAATCTCCCTTCGCACCCAGCACCCAATGAAGGCAAGTGTGAAAATACGAAAAAAATAATAAAAATAATAACAAAAACAACATTGCAACCTTCGTAGGCCCCTGTAGCTCTGTGTTAAGACATTGATTCTTTTGCATAGTGCTACAGTTGTTGCGTTTTTCGGAGTGGCGGCAAGAAATCGGAGATGAAAAATAACTGTAAAAAGAAAAGCAATAAAAGAACATTTAAATTTCTCTCTTCTTTTGTGGCAAAATATTACAAAAGCGTAAATCGGACTTGTTTTGTTTTCTTTTTAGACTAATGCCACGATATTATCTTTATGGTTATACTAATGAGAACAGGATGTGATAAATGTTTGCTACTCAAGACAAAAACTTAATTTAAAGGGAGGTGGGTGTTTAAGGTATATTAAAAATAAAAATAATTAAATTTCTACAAAATATTTTAAATTTGTTGAATTTATTATGTGTACCTTTAAAGGTAACCTCGGGTAGATTATTAACTACGACAGAATAACAATAATTTAATTAGTTTCGTATAGGTGAATACTCGGGTGGGTTATTAATAATTATATGGCAGGTGTTAATGATGACCATCAACTATTGATACTTCGCCTCCGCAGTAACTGGGACTCTGCTACTTAACAATTAACTTAAAAGGCGGTGATTTTTTATTTAAAGTTAAATTAATCAGTTTTTTAACATCTAATACGATTGGTGCTATAATCATTAACGCCGATGACATCGATATAATGGGTCGAAAATTGCGTGCGGTAACAGCCACCTTTGAACAAACTGAGAAGGAGTCTGCCAATGTGGGTCTGGCAGTAAACGGCGAGAAGACCAAGCTGATGATATCAACGCGCAAGACGTCTAGTAGACTCGGACCAACTGTGGAACTTGATAACTACAGCTTCGAGGTAGTAACAGATTTTGTGTACCTTGGTACCGCCATAAAGCTTTGGAATTCGGAGAAGGATAGTTTTGACCAGAAGATGGTCTAAGTAAGCAATTGAGAAACAAGGCCAGCTCCTTCCAGACCAAACTCACACTTTAACAAGACGCTGATACTAGCTATTATATGGATCTGAAACATGGGTACTTACACAAGCAGATGAGGCAGTTTTTGGGGAGTTTGCAAGAAAAATTCTGTGAAAGATCTACGTGCCGATCTGCATCGACGGCGAATATCGGCGTCGGATGAACCATGAGCTTTACAATTTATACGCGGACATCGACATAGTCCGTCGTATTGAGCTGCAGCGACTACGATGGCTAGGCCATGTTCTGCGAATGAATGAGAATGCCCCAGCTCAAAAGTCATATAAAAGCGAGCCTACTAATGGTTCCGGTAGAAGGGGATGGCCACGAATCAGATGGAAATGCCGATGTCCGAGAATTGGTGAATGTACTATTGAATCAAATAAACATATTATGCATTTGTCTGAATTTTATGTGCTTTTTTAAAACATAATTTTATAGCTCTTAAAAAATCATCCTTTATTTAAAAAATGAACTGAGTACGTATATTCCTTGCACTGAAGTACTAAAATTGTAATTTTGAATACAGTTTTAACATTTTAATTCAAATACACTTTGAATACATAAAATACATTCTAATTATATTAATAATCAAAGAAATTACAAATTCCCTTCATAAGTTCCGAAATTAAGTCAATAGAGAATACATAGCCTTGACATGGTGATATTAACAAATATTCTAAGAAATATACACTATTTAACTTCCATTAATGGCGTAGGCGTCGTCACAATAACATATCCATATACAATATTTATAAACTTTAACATAATTCATGTTCGCTAGTCTATGTACTTCTACTAAACTGCTTGTACGAAACCCACACAATTGTATGTAGTATTAGTATGTAGTGTTTTTCTACGGTGTCAACGGCATACGAAAAAAGTCACTACGAACTATTTCTATTAAATGTGTTCGTCGTTTTGTTTTTTCTCTGCCATGAAACTTCTTCTTGGCGAGGAAATTTATAATCATAGATTAAAGTTCGTTCTGTTGTTGCTAAGAAAACAATTAAAATGCGCATCACGCACAGACGCTCATTTAAATGTCAGAGTTGTTTGCGGCAAACACAAAAGACAATCCCCAACTACATGGAGAAATATTTATACTACAATGAAAATGCAAAAATACCATCAACACATACAAAAATGTGCAATAAAATTACAAACATTAAGAATAGTTGTATATGAAGCGTGGAACACAGAGCATAGAATACATCTCCAAAATACGTCAAATATTGGACTCGAATAAATTTTTAAATAGTATGGATTTCTTAATGATTATTTTCTCTGATCGTGAATTTTGTAAAGATTTTTTTTATTGGGGACCTTTATGAGCGTGGATTTTGAAAAGATTTTTTTTAAAAAGCGTGAACTTTAAAAAGATTATGTTTGAGCACCATCAATTCAGTACACTATGCAAAATTTCGCGCAAATGGAAAGATATATAGAGACTTTGGTGCACCATTTTCATTAAATCGGATGAAAATATATATGGGACCTATATTTACATCTGAACCGATTTTCTTAAATTTTAATAGGGTTCGTCCCTGGGCCAAATAAGACACCTATGCCAAATTTCATCCAATTCGGATCATAAATGCGACCTGTACTTTGTTTACAATTTAACATGGACAGACAGACGGACGGACCGACATGCATAAATCGACTCAGAAAGTGATTCTATGCATATTCTCAAAATGAACCATGTGTCTATCTCGTTTCCTTTTGCCTGTTACAAACATATGAACAAAGACTAATACCATGTACCACAGTGTGGTGAAAAGTATAAATACAAATACATACATACAAAAATGTGAAATAAAATTACAAACATTAAGAATAGTTGTACATGAAGCGTGGAACACAGAGCATAGAAACCTTTGGACTTTTTAAAGATTATTTTTAAAAATATTTGTTAAAAACCAAAATAATAGTGCATTTTCTAAAGAATATTTTGAGTGTAATTGTTTTTGGACGACGTTTTTAATGAGTATTTTTAAGAACCATTATATGGTTTTATCGATATGTAGAATATCTTTCTGATCAGACGGAAAAATTGGTAGTTGGGGAACCGTTTCTATAAAATAAATATGAACAAAGCCCTACGTTTTGTTTTAGCTTCATATAAAGTTCTTTCCCCATATTCCATAGTTTAAAAATTGTACCTGTATTTTCTCGAAATGACAGTAATTTTGTATTTAGTGGTTTTGGAATCTTGTACCTATACTGAAATTGTCTATCCTTCACCACCATGTGGTATATCTTTTTATAAATGGTTGTAACATGCGAAAGAAATCGAGATAGACCCATTGTTACTTTTAAGAATATACTTTCTGACTGGATCTATGCATGTCCATCCGTCTGTTCATATTTAATTGTGAACAAAGTACAGATCGCATTTATGATCCGAATGAGATGAAATTTGGGCGATCAACCTTGTGGCCCACGAACGAATCCTAGAGTTTGGAGAAAATCAATTCTGATTTATATAAAGCACTCATATATATTATTATTGGTTTTGATTTTAATAAGACACCAAACACCCACAATTTTTGAAATATTGCATAGTGCGCTGTGAGCAGTTGTCAACTGTCCAGATTTATATATATTTCCGATTCATATAAATGGTATACCAACGTCTGTCCGATTGAAATTGCAGATCACATATTTACTTTCGTGGAAGTTATTTTCAATTGTCCTTCAAAAATTCAACGTATGTTGCAATAAAAATCTTAGTAGCATCTCTAGTATATATCCAATATGGTAAAGGGTGTCATATTGTTGACCCCGTCTAACCTTTGTACTTCCCATAAGGTGTTTTGTTTAGAGAATTTATTTTGCTTCAAACCCATAAATTTGTATTTTAAAATGATTAGAATTGCAATTTAACGATATGTTGTACAATCCATTATTACATTCATATTTGTATGTTTGAACATGTAAGCCCCCCGAGGTCTATAATTTGCTTTGTCTCATATTTGGTGTTAAAAGTTCAACATTCCCTTTTAGCCTAAAAGGGAAGAAAAAGAAAGGTCATGGTACTTTTTAATATGCCAGTGACCCGGACAAATCTGAGACAAAATATAAACTTCACAGATTTAGATTTGTTTATAAAAGAAATGTTTTTACAACTAAAGGTGAATGGATGACAACAATGTATATGAAAGCTAAATTGTAAACAAATTATTTTATTGAAATTTGTACCAAGGTAAGAAGAAATTTGTTTAAATTTGAATTGTTGAAATTTCCTTAGAATTCATCACCGAATTGTTGATGTAATTAAACTCCTTGCAGTACAAAAATTAAACATCATAGCAAATTTTCAGCTTTTAGACCATTTCCCCAAAGTTCCTGCAACTTTACGTAAAAAGATGAACGAATAAAAACAGGTATTATTTATCCAAAAGTCATATCCTGATTTCGATGAGTGTTTTCTGCAGGTATTGGCAAATAAAAAGTATAAGCTTGATTTTGTAGATTTGTTTCTTATCAATGTTTATTTGTGCGGAATAAATATTACAAGAGAATGACTTTGTAGGTAAAATGTTTTGTTACGATTTTTATACCCTTCACTGTGGTACAGGGTATTATGTAGTGCATATGTTTGTAACAGGCAAAAGAAAACGAGATAGACACAGGGGTCCCTTTGAGAATATGCATAGAATCACTTTCTAAGTCGATTTATGGATGTCCGTCCGTCTATCTGTCCGTGTTAAATTGTATACAAAGTACAGATCACTTATTTGGCCCAAGGACGAACCCTATTGAAATTGGGAAAAATAGGTCCAGATTTAGATATGTATGTATATATGTTCGTCCGATTTAAGTTAATGGTGTACTAAAGTCCCTATATATGTTTAGATTTGTATTTGAATTTAATATGTGTGTTACATTTAGTTCGTATTATTTCTCAGGAGACCATTATATTTATTATTTTCCCAAATATATTACCATTTATTTCAATATGGCATCCCTATATTTACTATCCCTAACTTGTCTCGAACTGACATCTCTATTTTGTAATTATTCTATTTGCCTATTCCCTTTTTTTCTATTGCTAATAATTCAAGGTCATAATTTGGCAACATAGCACGGACAATGATCTTTGTTTACTGTCTCTGTTACGTTATTCTTTGTTATTGTTGTTGTTGTCGCTGCATTGTTTATTTACTAAACATAATGCAGCGACGTCATAACAAAGGTAATAGCGAAAGCAGAGACAGTAAATAAGATCAATGCAGCCGTGTTATGTTTTTTTTTGCATTAGATTTTTAGTTCTGTGTTACTCTGCCGTGCTGCATTAAACCGATCTAACAAACAAATTAATTCTGCCTTGCTGCAATTGTTAAATATAACTTAACTCGGTTTTGTTAAATTGATTAATTATTAATTAAGGTTTTTTATAATAGTAATAATTATTGATTGTCCCGTCGGGAGCATAAAATTTACAAATTATATTAAATTATAATTTATTGTTAAATAAAGTTGCCCCAGAGACAATTTAAATTTTTAAAGAAAACTCTTTGTGTTTTTTTTGCGCTGGCTCGAGGAGCCAATAAATCTCATACATTTTTATGGTGCCGAAACCCGGGAATAGTGAACATTCCCTATAAAAAAAAGAATAAATAAAATAAAAAGTGACTTATCCCTAAAACTAAAAAATTATACAAAATAAAAAAACAGTGTTGTGTAAATAAATTAACTTTTTCTGAAAAAGTGGAACTCACAAACTGTGAAAATAAAAAAATTGTTCTAATAAACTGAAAATTATTAAATCAAAGTGAAATTATATTGCCTCATTCTCTGGAAGAAAAAATTATTGAAATTTTAACTTTATCTGCCCCTGTGCTGGAAATTAAGAAAATATTAAAAAATTACTCCAACCTGAAAAAAAACTAAAATAACAAAGCTGAAAAAAAAAACTAAAATTACAAAAAGCTGGAAATTAAAGAAAATAAATTTGTGCAACGAAAAACTAAATTTACAAAAAATCTGAAAATTTGAGAAAGAAATTTAAACTGAATGGTGAAAATAAAAACAAAGAAATTGTGAAACCAAATCTGCCCCGTCTCTGGGAAATAATAAAAACTATATTTTATCAAGTTTGTGTGTGCCAAACTACAGCTGACTCTGCCTCATATTGGTGAGGAATTTTAATCGGACAATTTTATAAAAAATTTATTTCTACTCCTCTACTGGGACATTTTAAATTATAAATTCTCGAAAGTGAAATTTTGCATAAAATTAAAATGGAGGATTACTCAAGATCAATTGAAGATCAAAAGATTTTAATGACCCGTGTTCAACGAATCATTTCGGATTTCGAACAATTGTCCATTGGTGAAAAAACCCGAGGTTTGTGCCAAAGCTGTCTCGATGAGATAGAAGAAATTAAAAAAACTTTTGAAGCTAACCATGAGCAACTTTTCGATATCGTTCGGGACAAATCAATTAATACTGCTGATGTCCCATACTTCCACGACGATGTCCATTATCAATTTTTTAGAATTTATCTCAGTGGAAAAGGAAAATTGCTCGATTTTATTTCTGAATATCGTGCTCCGAGTTCTCCGAATTTCCATTCTACATTCCATGCCTCATCTTCTCAAAGGAACGATACTATTATTCCAGAAGTTCGTCTTCCTAAAATAGATATTCCCACTTTCTCTGGTGATTATTTAAATTGGGTCTCTTATAGAGATATGTTCATTTCTCTCGTGCACAACAATCAAAGCTTGTCTAATGTGCAGAAATATTATTTTCTAAAAAATTCGTGCAGAGATACGCCATTGTCTATTGTTAATGAATATCCTGCCTCTGAAAGAAGCTATGATTTAGCATGGACTGCATTGGAGAAAAGATACCACAATAAACGCAAAATCACTGATACTGTGCTCAGAAAATTGCTTAGTATCCCAAAATCAAATGGCTCGTGTGAAAGCATAAAAACTCTTCTTGACTCAACAAGAAATAGCTTGGCTCTATTGAGCACATTAGGCATTGACTGTTCCAATTGGGATCCTCTGCTTATCCACATAACTGTCAGCAAATTAGATCTCCAAACCTGTAAGGAATGGGAACAGTCATTGAAGGCCACAACTGAAATACCCAATATATCAGTGTTATACAATTTTCTCGAAACGACGTTTCGAACATTGGAATCAATTTCTGAATATACTGATTGTTCCTCAAGATCTCAATTTAAGCCTAATTACTCGAAATCGCACCAACCACAAAAACTGACTCAAAATCGTCGAATAAATATGGCGTCTGTTAATGACGAAAATTGCCCCTGTTGCGGTAAGCGCCATTTTCTATACAAATGTTTCAAATTCGCTGCTATGTCTTCTGCCTCTAAGCGAGAGTTTATTAATTCAAACAAAATTTGTCGCAATTGTTTGAATCTTGGCCATTTCTCGAAAGATTGCAAAAGCACCAGTCGTTGCAAATCTTGCAACCTTGCTCACCATACTATTATGCACAACGAGTACAGCAATCAGAATAGATTAAATAACTCGACTGTTTCTGAAAGTCGATCTGAAAATATAACTTCTTCCTCAAATGGTAGTTCAAATATTAACTTGTCCTTGATGAACACTACAGTAATGCCTCATGTTTTGCTAGCAACTATTCGTGTCATAATAAAGAGCGAATATGGAAATTTCACATTAAGAGCGATTTTAGATCAAGGAGCTCAAGCTACCCTAATCACAGAAAGTGCATCTCAACTTCTAAGGCTTAAAAAATACAATACCTTTGCCCGAATAACTGGTGTAGGCGGAGACACTATTATTGTAAGAAAATTTGTGAAATTTAATCTTGCCTCTCACTTTGAAAGTGATTTCGAATTGGAAAGCCAAGCTTATGTAATGCCGTCTTTGAATAATTATTGTGCTGGTCCTGTGGACAGACAAAAACTGCCTCAATTAAATGAATTCGAATTAGCTGATCCAGATTTCGATAAAAATGATAAAATTGATTTGCTCATTGGAGGTGATCTGTATGGAGACATTTTACTTCCTCAACAAAAGAAGTTCGAAAAAGGCATTTTTCTTCAACTTACCCATTTCGGATGGATAGTTTCTGGCCCAACGGCAGAGATTTCTTACTCCAAGGGAGTTAATATTAATTTGTGTTCCTTAGACACTCAGTTAAAAGCTTTTTGGGAACAAGAAGAGCTGATCGAAT
>NW_026873428.1:0-14454 GCF_032173495.1 Musca vetustissima
GACAAAAGACCACTCTGTGCAAAATTTTGGTGATTGATCCCAATCTGTTTAGACGCTAGAGTGATTACAACAGACCGACAGACGGACATGCTTAAATGAAGAATATATATACTTTATAGGGTCGGAAATGATTATTTCGATGAGTTACAAACGGAAAACAAAAGGAATATTTATACCCTTCACCACACTGTGGTACAGGGTATTATGTCTTTGTGCATATGTTTGTAACAGGCAAAAATAATCGAGATAGACCCATGGTTCCTTTTGAGAATATACATAGAATCACTTTCTAAGTCGATTTATGCATGTCCGTCCGTCCGTCCGTCCGTCTGTCCGTCTGTCCGTCTGTCCGTCTGTCTGTCCATGTTAAATTGTAAACAAAGTACAGGTCGCATTTATGATCCGAATTGGATGAAATTTGGCACAGATCACATATTCGGCCCAAGGACGAACTCTATTGAAATCCCATATATAAAATCGGTTCAGATGGATATAGCTCCCATATATATATTTAACCAAATTTTATACAGCCTATATCATTTAGGTCTAGAATGATGTCTGCCAAGTTTCGTAAAAATCGGTCCAGATTTAGATATAGCTCCCATATATAGTTTCGTCCGATTTCATGTAAATGGTGCACCAAAGTCCCTATATATCTTTCGATTTGCACAAAATTTGGTACAGCCTAAGCACTTAGGTCTAGAATGATGTCTGCCAAGTTTCGAGGAAATCGGTCCAGATTTAGATATAGCTCCCATATATAGTTTTGTCCAATTTCATGTAAATGGTGCCCCAAAGTCCCTATATATCTTTTGATTTGCACGAAATTTGGTATAACGTACTGAATTGAGCCTAGAATGTTGTCTGCCAACTTTCGAGAAAATCGGTCCAGATTTAGATATAGCTCCCATATATAGTTTCGTCCGATTTCATGTAAATGGTGCACCAAAGTCCCTATATATCTTTTGATTTGCACGAAATTTGGTATAACGTACTGAATTGAGCCTAGAATGTTGTCTGCCAACTTTCGAGAAAATCGGTGAAGATTTAGATATAGCTCCCATATATAGTTTCGTCCGATTTCATGTAAATGGTGCACCAAAGTCCCTATATATCTTTCGATTTGCACGAAATTTGGCATAACGTACTGAATTGAGCCTTGAAAGATGTCTGCCAAATTTCGAGAAAATCGGTCCAGATTTCTATATAGCTCCCATATATAGTTTCGTCCGATTTCATGTAAATGATGCACCAAAGTCCCTATATATGTTTCGATTTGCACGAAATTTGGCATAGCGTACTGAATTAGTTTCAGAATAATGTGTGCCAATTTTCGAGAAAATCGGTTCAGATTTAGATATAGCTCCCATATATAGTTTCGTCCGATTTCATGTAAATGATGCACGATTTGCACGAAATTTGGCATAACGTACTGAAAATCGGTCCATATTTAGATATAGCTCCCTTTTATTATAGATTGATTATAAGTAATTGACGCACCAAGGATCCAATAGGCTGATAGGAACAAAACGTTCTGAAATTAGTATAACCTAACCTGTGACAAGTTTGTTTGAATTCGCTTAATATTTGGATAGAGCTTCCATATATATTTTCGCCCGTAAAGTGGGCATCAAACTCCTCATGTTAGTCAGATTGACATCAAAGTTTGCACAACGTACAAAATTGAGCATAGATTTACGTAGTTGCGTTTTCTAGAAGTACAGACATAGCCCAACCGATGACGTATTTATATTTGTTTGAAGTCGATTTACATACTTTATGGATAGATCTACATAGATTCACATTTAGATAAAAATCACATATTTTATTTCATCCAATTTCATGTTAATCGTCCTGTTTAATATACCCATAGTGGTGAAGGGTATCATATAGTCGGCCCCGTCCGACTTTACTACTTTCCTTACTGGTTTTTCTATGACTATCAGTGTAATAGGCGGGGATTTTTAAGGAATATTTATACCCTTCACCACACTGTGGTACAGGGTATTATGTCTTTGTGCATATGTTTGTAACAGGCAAAAATAATCGAGATAGACCCATGGTTCCTTTTGAGAATATACATAGAATCACTTTCTAAGTCGATTTATGCATGTCCGTCCGTCCGTCCGTCCGTCCGTCTGTCCGTCTGTCCGTCTGTCTGTCCATGTTAAATTGTAAACAAAGTACAGGTCGCATTTATGATCCGAATTGGATGAAATTTGGCATAGGTCACTTATTCGGCCCAAGGACGAACCCTATTGAAATTGGGGAAAATGGTTCAGATTTAGATATAGCTCCCATATATATATTTAACCGATTTAATGTAAACGGTCCCTATATATCTTTTGATTTGCACGAAATTTGGTGCAGCCTAATCATTTAAGTCTAGAATGATGTCTGCCAAGTTTCGTAAAAATCGGTCCAGATTTAGATATAGCTCCCATATATAGTTTCGTCCGATTTCATGTAAATGGTGCCCCAAAGTCCCTATATATATTTTGATTTGCACGAAATTTGGCATAGCGTACTGAATTAAGCCTAGAGTGATGTCTGCCAAGTTTCGAGAAAATCGGTTCAGATTTCTATATAGCTCCCATATATAGTTTCGTCCGATTTCATGTAAATGGTGCCCCAAAGTCCCTATATATCTTTCGATTTGCACGAAATTTGGCATAACGTACTGAATTAAGCCTAGAGTGATGTCTGCCAAGTTTCGTGAAAATCGGTCCAGATTTAGATATAGCTCCCATATATAGTTTCGTCCGATTTCATGTAAATGGCGCCCCAAAGTCCCTATATATCTTTCGATTTGCACGAAATTTGGCATAACGTACTGAATTGAGCCTAGAATGATGTCTGCCAAGTTTCGTCAAAATCGGTCCAGATTTAGATATAGCTCCCATATATAGTTTCGTCCGATTTCATGTAAATGGTGCCCCAAAGTCCCTATATATCTTTCGATTTGCACGGAATTTGGCCTAACGTACTGAATTGAGCCTAGAATGATGTCTGCCAACTTTCGAGAAAATCGGTCCAGATTTAGATAGATATAGACCCTTTTATTATAGATTGATTTTAAGTAATTGACGCACCATATATATTTTCGCCCGATTTCAAGTGTAATTTGGCATCAAATTTTGGTGCAGCCTAATCATTTAAGTCTAGAATGATGTCTGCCAAGTTTCGTAAAAATCGGTCCAGATTTAGATATAGCTCCCATATATAGTTTCGTCCGATTTCATGTAAATGGTGCCCCAAAGTCCCTATATATATTTTGATTTGCACGAAATTTGGCATAGCGTACTGAATTAAGCCTAGAGTGATGTCTGCCAAGTTTCGAGAAAATCGGTTCAGATTTCTATATAGCTCCCATATATAGTTTCGTCCGATTTCATGTAAATGGTGCCCCAAAGTCCCTATATATCTTTCGATTTGCACGAAATTTGGCATAACGTACTGAATTAAGCCTAGAGTGATGTCTGCCAAGTTTCGAGAAAATCGGTCCAGATTTAGATATAGCTCCCATATATAGTTTCGTCCGATTTCATGTAAATGGCGCCCCAAAGTCCCTATATATCTTTCGATTTGCACGAAATTTGGCATAACGTACTGAATTGAGCCTAGAATGATGTGTGCCAAGTTTCGAGAAAATCAGTCCAGATTTAGATATAGCTCCCATATATAGTTTCGTCCGATTTCATGTAAATGGTGCCCCAAAGTCCCTATATATCTTTCGATTTGCACGGAATTTGGCCTAACGTACTGAATTGAGCCTAGAATGATGTCTGCCAACTTTCGAGAAAATCGGTCCAGATTTAGATATGGCTCCCATATATAGTTTCGTCCGATTTCATGTAAATGGTGCCCAAAGTCCCTATATATCTTTCGATTTGCACGGAATTTGGCATAACGTACTGAATTGAGCCTAGAATGATGTCTGCCAACTTTCGAGAAAATCGGTCCAGATTTAGATATGGCTCCCATATATAGTTTCGTCCGATTTCATGTAAATGGTGCACCACAGTCCCTATATATCTATCGATTTGCACGAAATTTGGTACAGCCTGATCATTTAGGTCTAGAATGATGTCTGCCAAGTTTCGTGAAAATCGGTCCAGATTTAGATAGATATAGACCCTTTTATTATAGATTGATTTTAAGTAATTGACGCACCATATATATTTTCGCCCGATTTCAAGTGTAATTTGGCATCAAACTCCTCATGTTAGACAGATTGACATCAAAGTTTGCACATCGTACAAAATTGGGCATAAAATTATATAGTTGCGTTTTCTAGATGTACAGGCATAGCCCTACGGATGACCTATTTATATTTGTTTGAAGTCGATTTACATACTTTATGGATAGATCTAGGTCGTTTCACATTTAGATAAATATCACATATTTTATTTCATCCAATTTCATGCTAATAGTCCTGTGTAATATACCCATAGTGGTGAAGGGTATCATATAGTCGGCCCCGTCCGACTTTACTACTTTCCTTACTGGTTTTTCTATGACTATCAGTGTAATAGGCGTCGATTTTTAAGGAATATTTTTTCTATGACTATCAGTGTAATAGGCGTGGATTTTTAAGGAATATTTTTTCTATGACTATCAGTGTAATAGGCGTAGATTTTTAAGGAATATTTTTTCTATGACTATCAGTGTAATAGGCGTGGATTTTTAAGTAATATTTTTTCTATGACTATCAGTGTAATAGGCGTGGATTTTTAATGAATATTTTTCCAAAGATTGTCGGAGCCATGGGCGTGGATTTTTAAGGAATATTTTTTGAGGGTCACTCTGAAGCACGGGCGTGGATTTTTAAGGAATATTTTTTGAGGGTCTCTCTGAAGCACGGGCGTGGATTTTTAAGGAATATTTTTTCTATGACTATCAGTGTAATAGGCGTGGATTTTTAAGGAATATTTTTTCTATGACTATCAGTGTAATAGGCGTGGATTTTTAAGGAATATTTTTTCTATGACTATCAGTGTAATAGGCGTGGATTTTTAAGGAATATTTTTTCTATGACTATCAGTGTAATAGGCGTGGATTTTTAAGGAATATTTTTTCTATGACTATCAGTGTAATAGGCGTGGATTTTTAAGGAATATTTTTTCTATGACTATCAGTGTAATAGGCGTGGATTTTTAAGGAATATTTTTTCTATGACTATCAGTGTAATAGGCGTGGATTTTTAAGGAATATTTTTTCTATGACTATCAGTGTAATAGGCGTGGATTTTTAAGGAATATTTTTTCTATGACTATCAGTGTAATAGGCGTGGATTTTTAAGGAATATTTTTTCTATGACTATCAGTGTAATAGGCGTGGATTTTTAAGGAATATTTTTTCTATGATCAGTGTATCGTGGATTTTTAAGGAAGTTTTTTCTATGACTATCAGTGTAATAGGCGTGGATTTTTAAGGAATATTTTTTCTATGACTATCAGTGTAATAGGCGTGGATTTTTAAGGAATATTTTTTCTATGACTATCAGTGTAATAGGCGTGGATTTTTAAGGAATATTTTTTCTATGACTATCAGTGTAATAGGCGTGGATTTTTAAGGAATATTTATACCCTTCACCACACTGTGGTACAGGGTATTATGTCTTTGTGCATATGTTTGTAACAGGCAAAAGGAAACGAGATAGACACATGGTTCCTTTTGAGAATATGCATAGAATCACTTTCTGAGTCGATTTATGCATGTCCGTCCGTCCGTCTGTCCGTCTGTCCGTCCGTCTGTAGATGTTAAATTGTAAACAAAGTACAGGTCGCATTTATGATCCGATTTGGATGAAATTTGGCACAAGTCACTTATTTGGCCCAAGGACGAACCCTATTGAAATTGGGAAAAATCGGTTCAGATTTAGATATAGCTCCCATATATATTTTCGTCCGATTTAATGTAAACGGTCCCTATATATCATTCGATTTGCACGAAATTTGGCACAGCGTAATGAATTAGGTCTAGAATGATGTGTGTAAAATTTCATAAAAATCGGTTCAGATTTAGATATAGCTCCCATATATATTTTCGTCCGATTTAAGGTAAATAGGGCACCAAAGTCCCTTTATATCTTTCAATTTGCATGAAATTTGGCATAGAGTACTGAATTAGGTGCAGAACGATGTATGCCAAGTTTCGAGAAAATCGGTTCAGATTTAGATATAGCTCCCATATATAGGTTCGTCCGATTTAAGGTAAATGGGGCACCAAAGTCCTTCTATATCCTTCGATTTGCACGAAATTTTGCATAGAGTACTGAATTAGGTCCAGAATGATGTGTGCCAAGTTTCGAGAAAATCGGTTCAGATTTAGATATAGCTCCCATATATAGTTTCGTCCGATTTCATGTATATGGTGCACCAAAGTCCCTATATATCCTTCGATTTGCACGAAATTTGGCATAACGTACTGAAATGAGCCTAGAGAGATGTCTGCCAAGTTTTGAGAAAATCGGTCCAGAATTCTATATAGCTCCCATATATAGTTTCGTCCGATTTCTTTCGATTTGCACGAAATTTGGCATAACGTAATGAATTAAGCCTAGAGTGATGTCTGCCAAGTTTCGAGAAAATCGGTCCAGATTTCTATATAGCTCCCATATATAGTTTCGTCCGATTTCATGTAAATGGTGGACCAAAGTCCCTATATATCCTTCGATTTGCACGAAATTTGGCATAACATACTGAAATGAGCCTAGAGAGATGTCTGCCAAGTTTCGAGAAAATCGGTCTAGATTTCTATATAGCTCCCATATATAGTTTCGTCCGATTTCATGTAAATGGTGCCCCAAAGTCGCAATATATCTTTCGATTTGCACGAAATTTGGCATAACGTACTGAATTGAGCCTAGAGTGATGTCTGCCTTGTTTCGTGAAAATCGGTCCAGATATAGATATAGCTCTATTTTATTATAGATTGATTTTAAGTAATTGACGCACCAAGGAACCAATAGCTTGATAGGAACAAAACGTTCTGAAATTACTATAACCTAACCTTTGACATGTTTGTTTGAAATCGCTTAATATTTGGATAGAGCTTCCATATATATTTTCGCCAGATTTCAAGTAAATTGGGCATCAAACTCCTCATGTAGTCAGATTGACATACATTTTTGCACAACTTACAAAATTGAGCATAGAATTACGTATTTGCGTTTTCTAGAAGTACAGACATAGCCCAACGGATGAAATGTTTATATTTGTTTGAAGTCGATTTACATACTTTATGAATAGATCTAGGAAGATTCACATTTAGATAAATATCACATATTTTATTTCAACCAATTTCATGTTAATAGTCCTGTTTAATATACCCATAGTGGTGAAGGGTATCATATAGTCGGCCCCGTCCGACTTTACTACTTTCCTTACTGGTTTTTCTATGACTATCAGTGTAATAGGCGTGGATTTTTAAGGAATATTTTTTCTATGACTATCAGTGTAATAGGCGTGGATTTTTAAGGAATATTTTTTCTATGACTATCAGTGTAATAGGCGTGGATTTTTAAGGAATATTTTTTCTATGACTATCAGTGTAATAGGCGTGGATTTTTAAGGAATATTTTTTCTATGACTATCAGTGTAATAGGCGTGGATTTTTAAGGAATATTTTTTAGGACCACAATAGGCGTAGATTTTAAAGGAATATTTTTTTAGGACCACAATAGGCGTAGATTTTAAAGGAATATTTTTTTAGGACCACAATAGGCGTGGATTTTTATGGAATATTTTTTCTATGACCATCAGTGTAATAGGCGTGAATATTTAAGAAATATTTTTTGATTATCGGACTTAGATTATTTCTGAAATTATCAATTAAAATGCATTCTCATGCTGATTCATATGCATTTCGAAGCTGAGTAAAATAATATTTGTCCGTCTATAGACTAAATGAATGTATAGACACACACACACACTCCCGGTTCAACAGGCGAATAATGTTTGTTTTCATTGCCTTTCTATGGCCAAGCAGTCAATGGTCATTCAACTCACTGGCTGGCCGGTCAAATAGTAATAAAAATAACTTTTTTGTTGGAATGGTCATGTATTTCTATGAAAAACATTATTTGACCATGGAACAAAAGACTATTGAAAGGTAACATCCTCTATTGATGCAATATATGCTCTCTATGAGGGTGAAATAGTTTACTTTAATAACAAAACTAATGAAATGTCTCTAAAAGGTACGGCTCCATACATTCAGCTCTACAAACCATAGCCAATTCTTAACAATATTCTTATAGATTCTCTCTGAGTTTTTATTTATTCTATTTTTTAAGAAAATACATATATTTTTTTGGTCATAGAAAATTTCAATTTTCACTAAAAACTTGTTCAAAACATCCCACTAACTAATCAATGCTCTTGTCAGATGGGAAATATTACACACATTCCGGTCATATTACACACACAGCCAAACACATATGATAGTGCGCTTCTACAACAATTACCTTTTCGACAAGTAAAAGGATGGATGAATATCTGCAGTCATTCGGAATAGTAAACTATAAATTCCAAAATATATTTGATTACCCCGGGGCAGTTACGACATGTACTTCGATATGAAATAACCAGTAAGGAAAGTAGTAAAGTCGGACGGGGCCGACTATATGATACCCTTCACCACTATGGGTATATTAAACAGGACGATTAACATGAAATTGGATGAAATAAAATATGTGATTTTTATCTAAATGTGAATCTATGTAGATCTATCCATAAAGTATGTAAATCGACTTCAAACAAATATAAATACGTCATCGGTTGGGCTATGTCTGTACTTCTAGAAAACGCAACTACGTAAATCTATGCTCAATTTTGTACGTTGTGCAAACTTTGATGTCAATCTGACTAACATGAGGAGTTTGATGCCCACTTTACGGGCGAAAATATATATGGAAGCTCTATCCAAATATTAAGCGAATTCAAACAAACTTGTCACAGGTTAGGTTATACTAATTTCAGAACGTTTTGTTCCTATCAGCCTATTGGATCCTTGGTGCGTCAATTACTTATAATCAATCTATAATAAAAGGGAGCTATATCTAAATATGGACCGATTTTCAGTACGTTATGCCAAATTTCGTGCAAATCGTGCATCATTTACATGAAATCGGACGAAACCATATATGGGAGCTATATCTAAATCTGAACCGATTTTCTCGAAAATTGGCACACATTATTCTGAAACTAATTCAGTACGCTATGCCAAATTTCGTGCAAATCGAAACATATATAGGGACTTTGGTGCATCATTTACATGAAATCGGACGAAACTATATATGGGAGCTATATAGAAATCTGGACCGATTTTCTCGAAATTTGGCAGACATCTTTCAAGGCTCAATTCAGTACGTTATGCCAAATTTCGTGCAAATCGAAAGATATATAGGGACTTTGGTGCACCATTTACATGAAATCGGACGAAACTATATATGGGAGCTATATCTAAATCTTCACCGATTTTCTCGAAAGTTGGCAGACAACATTCTAGGCTCAATTCAGTACGTTATACCAAATTTCGTGCAAATCAAAAGATATATAGGGACTTTGGTGCACCATTTACATGAAATCGGACGAAACTATATATGGGAGCTATATCTAAATCTGGACCGATTTTCTCGAAAGTTGGCAGACAACATTCTAGGCTCAATTCAGTACGTTATACCAAATTTCGTGCAAATCAAAAGATATATAGGGACTTTGGGGCACCATTTACATGAAATTGGACAAAACTATATATGGGAGCTATATCTAAATCTGGACCGATTTCCTCGAAACTTGGCAGACATCATTCTAGACCTAAGTGCTTAGGCTGTACCAAATTTTGTGCAAATCGAAAGATATATAGGGACTTTGGTGCACCATTTACATGAAATCGGACGAAACTATATATGGGAGCTATATCTAAATCTGGACTGATTTTTACGAAACATTCCAGACATCACTCTAGACCTAAATGATTAGGCTGTACAAAATTTCGTGCAAATCGAAAGATATATAGGGACCGTTTACATTAAATCGGTTAAATATATATATGGGAGCTATATCCAAATCTGAACCGATTTTTCCCAATTTCAATAGGGTTCGTCCTTGGGCCGAATATGTGACCTGTGCCAAATTTCATCCAATTCGGATCATAAATGCGACCTGTACTTTGTTTACAATTTAACATGGACAGACAGACGGACAGACGGACAGACGGACAGACGGACGGACGGACGGACATGCATAAATCGACTTAGAAAGTGATTCTATGTATATTCTCAAAAGGAACCATGGGTCTATCTCGATTATTTTTGCCTGTTACAAACATATGCACAAAGACATAATACCCTGTACCACAGTGTGGTGAAGGGTATAAAAACGAAAATAACAAATAGAAAAGAGGAATGCGTCCATGGAGTCGACTCTAAGGCAAACTATACTATAACATCTATATTAATCTCTGTAACGAAAGGACAAAAGTCCAAAAGACACGACTATATATTACTGCTCTGGGTGTATTTAAGAAGACCATCTAAAATAGGATACAACATAGCCTCAAAGTCGGACTAGACCCAATATATATGATATACAACACCACTATTGGTATATGTAATAGTCGGTCCTAAAAATCTTGACTTCGCCTATAAATATGATAGGTAGAAAATACCTACCATCGGAGGTATCTTAAGCACTCTTATGTTCTGGAGCTTTTAGAATATGCCTCTTGTAAATTTTGTATAACTCACTTGTGTGGAATATAAAAGAAGTCCTAAGAATGTCCGACAATATGCCCAGAAGATATGGAAAAATGTACCATTAAATAATCCTACATTAAGGTGAATGAGGTAATGATATAGTCGGCAGTAGTTACGAAACACCATATGTCAATTTCGTGCCTTATTGGTTGAGCACCAAAATAATTTGTCCACTAATTTCATCCGTTACACACCGTTGGAAAAAACCAAAATATCGCAAGAATGTAAAAATTAAAGATTGATACTATTTCGAACACACAAAATCACACGCAAACAAACTCTTATAGCTTTCTCGACAACTACAAAAAAAAATCAATCGAAGCAGAAGAATTGAAAATCTAGTTGCCACTTATTTAATCGAAAAGAGCTTTTAACAATGCATGTTAAAGTGAGTGAGTAAGTATGTATGTTGCAATACGAGGTCAACTGAGTTAATTAAAGGAAAAATCAATTAACCAGCACAAATTTGTGTATGCAGTACACATTATTTAAATCGCATCGTATTCAAATTGTACGAGTTCTGCCACCAGAATTATTTTTGATCCTTGTAAAATTGAATATAGAGAATAATTTAAAATGATTTTTCTGTCGATTTTGCATTTGGTTTTCTTGTTACTGGACTTTAATTTTTTGAAAGAATGTACTGTATCTCCCGAATGCAAGCATGTAGCGATGTCAAATTTTGTGCATATCCTCTTTAAGATAGTTGCATTAAATCTGTGAACAGAAATTTGTTCTATGATTGCGAAAAAAAAATCGGGGCTCAAAGGTTTAGCAATTTTTTTTCAAGTAAAAGTCTGACATTGGCAAAAAGTGGATCGTTTCGAAAAATCACACAACGTAAAAAAATCAAAACCTATTGCAAAAATGGTGATTCTGCCAAGTTACAATCGCTTTCAGCGTTCTTCTGAAAATTTTGCGGATACTGATACTGAAAGTATCCCACCTACATCAATATAAAGTAAATCTCATGGCAATAACAGAAACCAGCTCTCCATTCATAACGTCGTATATAGGTTGAAAAGAGGGGTGGATGATACCACCACATGTCCAAATGCGGAGAAAGTTAGAATTATTGAACGTTTAGATTAAAAACATTTGGGTTAGATTCCCCTATGAATCTAGGAATTCCTTTTTTAATAACTCCTACAGGTCCTTGTTTTGAGAAATCATTAATGGAATTTATACATTCCAGTACAGTTTTGGATTTAACTGTTTTGGAAGATATTGCAGTTATAGTTTGTTTGCTATCCGTAGTAACATTTATTGTATTTTGTCCTTGGTTTGAACTTAACCAGTTAAGACACTCTGTTATACCTTGAATAATGCTGGGCAAGCATGGGAACTGGTGCCCTTGTTTCCATTTATCAATAAGTTCGTTCTCTCCATTCTCTTTTAGTAAATCATTTCATATGACGGTTTGTCATTTGGTCTCTGAACATTTTTTCGTGGCACACGTGGCACTCTAACCTTGAACCTCCGCCTGTATGATGGTGCTGTGATCTGTAAGACGAAGAGAAATTTCGGTACCCGGTTCTTCGATAAAAAGTCCTTGTTCAGTTTTTCCTCCTAGTCGAGAGCAATCTGTGTAGCAACAGTTACCAGGCGGCATCTGAAGTAGTTTTCCACTATTCCATAGTTCTCTATCTGGTATTATAGTTTCGCACCGTGTTACTCTCGTTTCAGGTATGCGGTTGAATCAAAGGTATTGATTGTATATTGTGTTCGGTGTCTATCCACTCGTCCATTGCTTTTAGTCTTAAAGCTGCAACCGCCGCTTCATATTTTATTTGGATGTCTATTAGATGTATATATAAAATTGTTTCCAAGGCCCTAGTTGGTGTTGTACGCATTACTCCACATATACCTAGGCAACACGTTCTTTGAACTTGGTCTATATGAGTGATTGAAAAATGACAATTTTTCGAACAAAATTTTTTCAGCTATGAAACAAATTTTTTAGTGCGTGGGTATGTTAATAAACAAAATTGTCTTATTTGAGGTTCTGAGAATCCTCAAGTAATTTATTAGATGCCATTACATCCAGAAAAAGTCACTGTTTGGTGCCCTTTTTGGTCCGAAGTTCTGATTGTATCTTAATTCTTCGAAAAAGACGAAGAAACGACTGTCACCGCCAATTCGGATCGTTATGATCATATGATAATCTCATTTTTGTCTGTTATTGAAGATACATTTCGTGTCCGCGTACTTTCACGCCGTTACGATGTGAACTGACACCAAGATCATGTGATTTAACACCATCAGACTTTTTTTATGGGGGCTACACAATATTATGCAGATAATCAATTCCTGAGCATTCAAATCGAACAATCGTCGTGTTATAAAAACCAGCAAGGAAAGTTGTAAAGTCGGACGGCCCGGCTATATATCCACTTTGGGTATATTCAACAAATGGATCCTAACAAACGTCGCATTTTTAAAGGATCATTTACATCAAACTGGATGAACTAAAATATGTGATATTCGTATGTTGCAATGGGACAAAATTATGTTAACTGATTTAAAGCAAATATCAATCGGAAACAAGTTGAATATTTGGAGCCCAAATAACATGAAGTCGGTCGGAAATATATATGGACTATGTGTGCACTTCTAAAAAAAGCAAGTACGTCCTTTTGTACGTTGTGAAAAATTCGGACGATTGAAACTAGGTTATAATAACATCAGTACGCTATGCAAAACGTTGCGCCAATCGGACTAACTGTGGGTCTTTGATGCACCATTTACTTAAAATCGGACGTAAATCTGGCAGCTATATGAAAATCTGAACCGATTTTTCTCAATTTCAATAGGCTTCGTCCAAATAAATGAGCTGTGCCAAATGTCATTCAATTAAGAGCATAAATGCGACACGCACTTTTTTTACAATTTAACATGGACAGATGGACGGACTTGCATAAACTGACTTAGAAAGTGATTCTATGCATATTCTCAAAAGGAATCATGTGTCTAACTGAAACACAAAGACACAGTGTGGTGAAGGGCGTAAATAAATGTCAAGAACAATGTTTTTAATGTGTTTTCTATTCGACTCCAATGGCACATTTCGTTATTTGTGGTGTATAATAACATCTTAGGTACGTCATGTAAATTTCACGTTAAATCCGCAAACGACAGGGACCACCTACACGAACCAGTAATAAAACTTCAAAAGTCGGACAGACTATTCATCACACTGTGCTACAGGGCATTATGTATTTGTTTGTAACGGCCCTCCTTTTGAGGATATGCATAAAATCTCTTTCGTCGATTTAAGTATAGTACTGTAGATGTATGTGGCCTGGTGGAACACGGCACCACTGCTGTTGCCCATTTCTAGCCGGTTCTGGTCAATTGCTATCTTCAAACGGTCCAGTTGTTGACAGTAGAGATCAGAATTTAGCTTTTAGAAAATGCATAACAGAACCTTCATGGTCGTTAGTCCTGGTTTGGCCACCGTTTGAGGTGCTTCACGATTGTTTTCGCACAGGGTTATCGTATGTGATCCATTTCTCATTTCCAGTCACCATCCGTTTAAGAAATGTGTCTATCTCGATCAGTCCTATTTTTATACCCTTCACCACACTGTGGTGATGCTATATCTATATCTGAACCGATTTCAAGGAAACTTGCCAGAGATTTGTTTATATTAAAATTCAGTACGTTGTGTCAATCGGTCAAACCCGGACGAA
>NW_026873429.1:0-14634 GCF_032173495.1 Musca vetustissima
TTTAAGTCGATTTATGTCCGTCCGTCCGTCTGTCTGTCCATGTTAAATTGTAAGCATTTATGATCCGAATTGGATGAAATTTGGCATAGGTCACTTATTTGGCCCAAGGACGAACCCTATTGAAATTGGGAAAAATCGGTTCAGATTTAGATATAGCTCCCATATATATTTTCGTCCGATTTAGGGTAAATGGTGCACCAAGGTCCCTATATTTGCACGAAATTTGGCTCGGCGTAATGAACCTGAAAATCGGTTCAGATTTAGATATAGCTCCCATATATATTCTCTTCCTTTTTAATGTAAATGGGGACCAAAGTTCCCATTTAGAATGATGTTTGCTAAGTTGGGAATCGCTTCAGATTTTGATACAGCTTCTATATATTCTTTCTTCCGATTTTATGTAAATTGTGCACTAAAGACCCAGGGATTGTCGATTGCCACACTGTTCTGTACAATGAACTGTAGTTAATATAAATCAATCTCTGGCAATCTCGTTGAAATCGGTTCAGATTTAGATATAGGAGCACCAAACTCCTCATTTTTATCGGATATTTATCCAAATAATCAAGGGGTGTCCGATTGATATTGGCTTCAAATTGATGTACATAATTTTGCCCCATTGTAAGAAGCAACTCTATATCTGACCAAATGAAAAGTTTAGTATAGGTTGCAGAATGACATGTTTATGGATCCAACTTCATTTTACAGGTCCTTCAATAATGCGACATATGTGAGGATTCCATTTGTTGAATATACTCAAAGTGGTGAAGGGTATCATATAGTCGGCCCCGTCCGACTTTATTACTTTCCTTACTGGTTTAAAATGTTTTTCAAGTCCTTGGTTTCAATAGATGTTTTAAAAAATATTTTCTAATCCTTAAAGATGCGTATATATTTAAAAAAATTGTCGTTCAATATTTAAAAAAAAATATTTTTTTCACGTTCTTATAGAGGCGTAGAATTTTTTAAACATTTTTTTATAGAGGTGTAGATTTTCAAAATAATTTTTTAAAAATTTGTTAATTATTTCTCTTTGAATTACTGTGCCGAAAATGTATTCTCCCCATTCCATTTCCACCTGTATCACAAAATATTGTATTTTTATTGTTTTGGATTCTTTTATTGCCGTTGTTGTTTCTGTGGAGGCAAACACTCTTCCCATTGTTGTTAGAACTCTGGCATTCCACATTGTCTTCATTCGTCCCATTCTGAGCAAAAATTTTATTATTGTTTTCTGTTGCTGCCTTAAGAGCATCAGCCCAACTCTACCACTCATTGTCATAACAAGTTGTAGGTGGCATACTTCTCTCTCACACCCACTCTCATAAAGAGTATGAGAACGAACTACTTACTCTTCAATTTAACAGACACTGGCGGATAATGATTTGATATGGAAATTAGTGTGTTTCTTTTGTTAGTGGGAGATGGAGAGAGGCGAAAGTGTGCACATTCCTTTGATGGTGGGTGGGAGAGAGTACGCTCCCATCCTTCATCTCTCTCATCCCATTCATTTAATTCACTTCAACACACAATTTTGTGCATCACGAATTTTCTTTGGAGTGTGTGGGGCTTTTTTTAATTTCTAAAGAAAATGTTCTTTTGTTTGACTATCTGTCCGTCGTTTTGACGTTTTGTAATTGTTGGTGTTGCTGTTGTTTTTTTGTTATTACACAGCACACGCCACATGAATATTTTGGCTAATGCTGATAATGACGATGCCGACTACGTTGATGCTGATGTGTTTTGGCTGTTGATCTGTTTTCCATTCCGAGCTGGCTGTGAGTGATTCCCATTCATATTTTTTGTAATTTTTTGATTTTTTGGACATTTCAAACTAAAATAAATATTTTCACTTCTAGGCGTTTTGCGTACATGCACACACACACATAGATATTTGTTTTCATTTCGGTTTTGATTTAAGTAAATATTTTGTTGTTGGCTATTCGCGCAAGTGAATGTAAACAAAATTTCCATTGAATGTGTGTGTGTGTATGTGCGACCATAGACGTCTGATGATGATTGTTGATTTTTTGCTGTTGTTGGCAATCATAAATTACAAGATCAGCAGATTTTCATATTTTCATCAAAAAACTATTCCATTAATCTCGAATGAAAATTTCACAAATATTTATTTGTAGCCATTCTATAGAAACCAGATGTTTGCCTAATTGTTATTGACAAACAAATAAAAAATAAATTAAAGAAAATATTGTGTGGAAATGAAATGTTTCTCCGCGGAATTAGAGGAAGGAAATAATAAATTATTTTTTTACACTTTGTTTTGATTGGTTGTAATTTTTTGAGAATTTTCAAAGAATTTTATTTATGGAAATAAAATTTTTATTTAGTTATGGGTGTAGGTACAACATGGAGGTTGGATAATTTGGAGAGGGTTGGGGGAATATTTTCATCTAGAAAGGGTGAACAAGAAATAATAAATAAAAATAAACATTTAGCAGAGCTAATGATGCCAGAATATTTCATTGTCTTGAGTGAAATATTTAGTTATTGGGTGCTACGTAGTAAAACTAGGTGGCGAATGAAAAATGTTCATACGTCACCTTGTTCTGGAACATAGCTGCTGTTTCGAATGCATGGTTTTTTTCAAACCTAACGATATTAGAAAATGAATGCTTAAAAGTTAAAGTAGTGTTTTGAACGGTGTGGACTATTTAAAAATATTTTTTTTGAAAAAACCAATATCGATGTGGATTTCAAAAAAATTTGAAACCTATACTGGCGTAAATTATAAACCAGTTAGGAAAGTAGTAAAGTCGGACTGGTCCGACTATATGATACCCTTCACCACTTTGGGTATGTCAATGTTCCCTCGAAGGTAAGTACTCATGTCTTTCTGCAACCTATGCCTAATTTAATTTCATTCGGGCAGATTTAGAGAACTTTGCGTACCATGGAACAAATTTATGGAAAACGATTTATAGCACAATTATACATGCTATTCGGTACGCCGCACTGTTAAATATATAATCTCAATCAGACACCAGTTCGAAATACATATGGGAACTATCGCAGCATCTGCACCAATTCCAACAAAAAGCAATAACGCCATTTAAGTCTCAATATAATACGTACGATATGATACGATAATGTCGTGTTAATCGTACACACATTAAGAGTTTGGTGTTATGTATAATCGGACGAATGTATATGTGGGAGATATATCGAAATCTGAACCGATTTTCCCGAAACTTGTCACACATCATTCTAGACTTCATTCTTACTTACTTACTTAGCTGGGGTGTGACAGAACTTTCGTTCCATAAGCCGAGCTTAGAAAAAATTTCCAGGCGCCTCGGTCTTTTGCGCAGTTTATCCAATTTGAAAGACCATTTTCGGTAATGTTGTCTTCGACTCGATCTTTCCATCGTATTCATGGCCTTCCCCTTCTGCGTGAAGCATCAGCTGGTTCGCTTGTATATGCCTTCTGGGCTTGGCCATCTTCATCCATTCTCACAACATGACCTAGCCAACGTGGTCGTTGCAGCTCAATACGTCTAACAATGTCGATGTCCGAGAATAACTGGAACGACTCATCGTTCCTTCGACGGCGATATTCACCGTCAACGCAGATCGGCTCATAGATCATTCGAAGTATTTTTCTCTCGAACACTCCAAGAGCTGCCTCATCTGCTTGCGTAAGTACCCATGCTTCAGATCCATATAACAGTACGGGTAGTATCAGCGTCTTGTAGAGTGTGAGTTTGGTCTGGCCTTGCTTTTGAGTTGTTTGCTCAGACCATTGTAGCATCTGTTCATCACTATCCTTCTCCGAATTTCAAAACTGATGTCATTCGTTTTATTTATGGTTGTACCAAGGTATATATAGAATCTTTGGCTACATCGAAGTTGTAGTTCTCAAGTTCCACAGTTGGTCCGAGTCTACTGGACGTCTTGCGCTTTGATTCCATCAGCCATCCATCTATCAATCCGTGTCCAATACGAATTGAGCCGACTGCACCATCCAGAACGTAACTGGGCCAAAACTACTCTGGTTTGTCTGCGCAGCTGACGTTCTTCAGCTGCTATGGGTGGGGTGAGCTCCGAGGACGGCATTCAATTTGTATCCCTTCAGCGCTGTGGCTACTGCATCTGTATGAATGCCATTCAGACCTGCTCGATAGACAACTTGATCTAGAGGCTCCCTTTTGTATCGTTGGACCTCTCTCTATAGATCATGCAGATCCTTCCTGACACACCTGCGTTGGGGAGCCCTATCCACCATATGATGGTTGGGATGATTGTCCCTGAAAACCCGAGCAGGTACTGCAACGAAAGCATATTGCTATGCTGTCGTAAGGGAAGGATCTTCGTCTCCTCATAAAGATGGTCCACTGGTGTCATGAGGAGGCACCCTGTCGCAGTCCTCAGGTTGGCATTCTGAAAGGTCTGAATACTTCTCCATTGCTTATCACAGGAATTCGCAGACCGCACTGGAACCGCATAGCTAGCCACAGACCGACCTATAGCTTTGTAAGAGGTCAACAAGGTTTCCTTATCTGCGCCCCAAGTGCTGCCGGCAAGCGACTTGAGGATCTTGTTCCTACTTTTCAAGTTATCGCATATAACTGTGGTTTGCGCGGACGATTTGAACATACTTTTGCAGGAATGCCAAACGCAAACATGGATTTATACTATTCTGAACGGATACGGCTGTCGAATGCGGCTTTATAGTCGATAAATAGATGGAATGTGTCGATGTGTTTTTCGTGGGGTTTTTCCAGGATTTGGCGCAGAGTGAAAATCTGGTCAATGGTGGATTTGCCAGGTCTGAAGCCGCATTGGTATGTTCCAATAATGTCATTGACCATTGGCTTCAGTCGTTCACACAGTACACTGGATAGCACTTTAAATGCGATGGGAAGGAGACTTATTCCTCTATAGTTGGCTCATATCGTCTTGTCTCCCTTTTTGTGCACGGACCACAGGATGCTGATGTTCCAATCAATGGGCATGCATTCTTCTACCCAAATTGTACAAATCAGCTGGTACATGCTCCTTACCAGCATCTGATCACCAGTCTTGAATAGTTGGGCTGGTAACCCATCGGCACCTGCTGCTTTATTATTCTTCAGTCGATTTATTGATATTCTGACTTTATCTTGGCTAGGTGGTATACACTCTATACCGTCATCTATTTTTGGTTCTGGGGTATCCCCTCACTGCTACTATTTGATACCAGAAGTTTTTCAAAATGATCCTTCCAGATCCTCAGCACGATGTCTGTATCTGTCATCAGGGTTACTTCTTTATTTCGCCAGGAGGATGTGCCTGCACCAAAGCCTTCTGTTTGGTGTTTTACCCGTTGGACTTCAGTCTGACTCATGTACATCTCGATTTGCTCACGCTCACGTTTTTCTTGTTCTTTCTTCTTTTTTTTTAAAATACTTTTCTCCTCTCTCCTTTTCTGCCGATAGTTCTCCATGTTGCTAATGTCCGCAGGGTTGCCCTATACGCTGCGTTTTTTCATATCAGTAGCATTACGACACTCCTGATCGGACCATGGGTTTCTTGGTGGTGGTTTTTGCTTTTTTTGGCTTTTGCTGCAGTTTGTAGGGAGTGGGCAATTCTCTGTCATTGTGCTTCTATATTATTATAGGGACAAGGAGTGCTTTCTCAAGCAGTTGCTATCTCTTGCGTAAGACGGGAGCGTACTTTGGGTGCCACAAGGTAATAGTCCGAATCGATCCTCGTATTGATCGGACATCTAAAACACTGGATGAATGCCTTCCGTCTATCACAACATGATCGATTTGATTTTTCGTTGTTTGATCGGGAGAAATCCAAGTGGCCTTCTGTATATGGAGATGCTTTAATCTGGTGCTGCTAACTACCATGCTTTTGAAGCCGCGAAGACAATCAACCTCATGCCGTTGTCTGATGTTTCTTCGTGGAGGCTGAATTTTCCGACGGTGTGGCCAAAGATATTTTCTCTTCCGATTTTTGCATTAAAATCTCTTAGAAGAATTTTAATGTCATGGCCAGGGCAACGATCATATGCTGTTTCTAGGCGCTCATAAAATATGTCTTTGGTCTGTTCATCTTTATCTTCGGTCGGAACATTAGACTGATGAAGAAGTACTTCGCTTTTATACGGATTATAGCAATTCGCTCATCTACTGGAGTGAATCTGGAGATGAGGTCCTTTATTCTGCTGTTAACCATAAATCCGCAGCCAAATTCATGTCTCGTTTCATGACAGCTATAATGCAGGGCGTAATCAACTGATTTACTGATTATCTCCACGCCTCTATAAGAGTTCGAAAAAAATATTCTTTAAAAACTCCAAGTCTCCATAAAAACTTGTATACATATTTTTTTAGAAATCCAAGCCTATATACGAATTTGAAGAATTATTAGGACTGGAAAAATATTATTTAAAAACTCCACGCCTCTATAAGGTCTTTAATAAATATTCTCTAAAAAATCATTACCTGCATTGGTCCTTGAAAATATATTCACGTATGAATTGGTCTTTAACAAAAATCTTTATTCAGCATTTAATTTGATTAATCAATTAGATTATATAATTCCCCGAAACTATAAGCTCAGTTTCGATTTTATTGTTATAAATTGTCATGATATAAATTGGATGCCATTGGCATCGTTCCCTCTACCACATACCACCTATATTGCAACACTCTCTCTCTCTCCCGCTTAACAATCATCATAAAAACCGATTTACATAAAAATTGGGAATTATTTGATTTATTTTTAACAATTTCTGTTGTTGTTGTTATTGTTCTTGTTGCTATTATAGTCCCTATTTTTTACTTTTTATACGCGAATATAAAGCAAACAAATGCAAATGAAACAAATACACTCACACAAATATACACATGCACACACAGCTATAAAAGACAACAATTTTTATTCCATAGCCAAAAGGATAAGCGTCGCATCGAATCGCATCGCCAATTCTCTGTTCGAGGTTTTTTTTGATTCATTCCAACTGTTCAATCAACTTTAAAATATGCTGAGACTGGTGTAATTGATCAATTTGAATGTATTTAAAATAGAAGGGATGGGGATGGAGGGGGAAGGTTGGCAAGGGATATAGACAGGAAATGGATAGAGTGATGGTGAGTGGTTGAAGTTATTGTTTGAATTTGGGAGACAATAAAAAACAAAAAAAAAAAAAAAAAACGAAAGTATCACAAAAAATATTCCTGCCCTCTTTTGGAGAACTTTAATAAATTAAAAAATTGAAAACAAAATTTGAATACTGTTTTTTTTTTAAATTAAAAACAAATTCAGGTTGTTTTTTTTTTGCAACAACCTGAATTTGTTTTTAATTTTGCATAAAATGCAATTCTTTCTTTCAAAATAGTTTTCAAAAGTTCCATTCATTATTTGTTTGTTTTCAGTTTGTGTCGCTTTGCTTTTAAGTATTTTCGGTGCCTTTTGTTTCAATTCCGCTCACTTCCTACTTTTGTTGTTGTTCACTACTTGTTGTTGTCGTTGTTGTTGGATATGCATTTGTAATGGAACTGAATAAAACTTTTATGTTTTAAACGTCGCTGCATCCTCTACATTTCACATTTGTTTGAGTTGGATGCTGTTGCTGTCATCGTCGTTGCTGCTGTTGTTGTTCATTTTGTAAAAGAGACTGCAATTGTTTCACACAAAATTTTCGTTGATGTATTCCAAAATGAGGAACAGTGTTACGAAAAAACAAAAATGATTAAAAAAATATTCGAAAAAATAAACACGAAATGGTTGAAACATAAAAAATAACACCTATACGAAGACATAAAAAAGCAGTAAGGAAAGTAGTGAAGTCGGACGGGACCGACTATATGATACACTTCACCACTTTGGGTACATTCAACAAATGGAATCCTCACAGACGTCGCATTTTTAAAGGACCATTAACATGAAATTAAACATGTCATTCTGCATCCTATACTAAATTTTGGTCAGATAATGATTTGCTTCTTACAATGGGACAACATTATGTAAATAAATTTAAAGCAAAATATCGATCTAAACCGATTTCATCGAAACTTGTCAAGTATTAGGTTACACTTATTTTGAGTGTGTTTTGTACAAATCGAAGGATATATAGGGACTTTGGTGCACCATTTACCTAAAATCGGAAGAAAATATAATGTGGGAGCTATATCTAAAACGGAACCGATTTTCACAAAATTTAACACAGATCGTTCTAGACTTAATTCAGTACGCTGTGACAAATTTCGTGCAAATCGAAGGATATATAGGGACTTTGGTGCACTATTTAGCTAAAATCGGACGAAAATATATATGGGTGCTATATCTAAATCTGAATCGATTTTAAAGAAATTTAACACACATCATTCTAGACCTGAATCATTAGGCTGTGGCAAATTTCGTGAAAATCGAAGGATATATAGGGATCATTTACATAAAATCGAACGAAAATATATATGGGAGATATTTCAAAATCTGAACCGATTTTAACGAAATTTAACACACATCATTCTAGACCTAAATCATTTGGCTGTGCCAAATTTTGTGGAAATCGAAGGATATATAGGGACTGTTTACATTAAATCGGACGAAAATATATATGGGAGCTATATCTAGATCTGACCCGATTTTTCCCAATTTCAATAGGATTTATCCTTGGGCCAAATAAGTGACCTATGCCAAATTTCATCCAATTCGGATAATAAATGCGACCAGTACTTTGTTTACAATTTAACATGGACAGATAGACAGACAGACGGACGGACATGCCTAAATCGACTCAGAAATTGATTCTATGCATATTCTCAAAAGGAACCATGTGTCTATCTCATTTCATTTTACCTGTTACAAACATATGCACAAAGACAGAATACCCCGTACCACAGTGTGGTGAAGCGTATAAATATTCTTTAGGAACGCCTCTGTAAGGCCTAGAAAAATATTCTTTAAAAAATCCACGCCTTTATAAGTCCTCGAAAAAATATTCTTTAAAAAATCCACGCCTTTATAAGTCCTCGAAAAAATATTCTTTAAAAAATCCACGCCTTTATAAGTCCTCGAAAAAATATTCTTTAAAAAATCCACGCCTTTATAAGTCCTCGAAAAAATATTCTTTAAAAAATCCACGCCTTTATAAGTCCTCGAAAAAATATTCTTTAAAAAATCCACGCCTTTATAAGTCCTCGAAAAAATATTCTTTAAAAAATCCACGCCTTTATAAGTCCTCGAAAAAATATTCTTTAAAAAATCCACGCCTTTATAAGTCCTCGAAGAAATATTCTTTAAAAATCCACGCCTTTATAAGGCCTCGAAAAAATATTCTTCAAGAAAACCACGCCTCTGTAAGGCTTCGAAAAAATATTCTTTAAGAAAACCACGCCTCTGTAAGGCCTCGAAAAAATATTCTTTAAGAAAACCACGCCTCTGTAAGGCCTCGAAAAAATATTTTTTAAGAAAACCACGCCTCTGTAAGGCCTCGAAAAAATATTCTTTAAGAAAACCACGCCTCTGTAAGGCCTCGAAAAAATATTCTTTAAGAAAACCACGCCTCTGTAAGGCCTCGAAAGAATATTCTTTAAGAAAACCACGCCTCTGCAAGGCCTCGAAAAAATATTCTTTAAGAAAACCACGCCTCTGTAAGGCCTCGAAAAAATATTCTTTAAGAAAACCACGCCTCTGTAAGGCCTCGAAAAAATATTCTTTAAGAACACAACGCCTCTGTAAGGCCTCGAAAAAATATTCTTTAAGAAAACCACGCCTCTGTAAGGCCTCGAAAAAATATTCTTTAAGAAAACCACGCCTCTGTAAGGCCTCGAAAAAATATTCTTTAAGAAAACCACGCCTCTGTAAGGCCTCGAAAAAATATTCTTTAAGAAAACCACGCCTCTGTAAGGCCTCGAAAAAATATTCTTTAAAAAATCCACGCCTTTATAAGGCCTCGAAAAAATATTCTTTAAAAAATCCACGCCTTTATAAGTCCTCGAAAAAATATTCTTTAAGAAAACCACGCCTCTGTAAGGCCTCGAAAAAATATTCTTTAAGAAAACCACGCCTCTGTAAGGCCTCGAAAAATGATTCTATAAAAAAATCCACGCCTATGTAAGGCCTCGAAAAATTATTCTTTAAGAAAACCACGCCTCTGTAAGGCCTCGAAAAATGATTCTATAAAAAAATCCACGCCTATGTAAGGCCTCGAAAAATTATTCTTTAAGAAAACCACGCCTCTGTAAGGCCTCGAAAAAATATTCTTTACAAAAATCCACGCCTCTGTAAGTCCTCGAAAAAATGTTCTTTAAGAACACCACGCCTCTGTAAGGCCTCGAAAAAATATTCTTTAAGAAAACCACGCCTCTGCAAGGCCTCGAAAAAATATTCTTTAAGAAAACAACGCCTCTGTAAGGCCTCGAAAAAATATTCTTTAAGAAAACCACGCCTCTGTAAGGCCTCTTTAAAAACTCCACGCCTACTTTAAATATTCACGTATCTATAAGGCCTCTATAAAATATTCTTTACAAAAATCCACGCTCTGTACGGCCTGGAAAATTTTTTCTTTAAAATATCCGCGACTCTGTAAAGCCTTGAAAAGTGATTCTATAAAAATTCAACGCTTTTGTAAGGCCTAGAAAAATGTTTTTTTTTGTAATTCCTCGAAAAATCATTCTATAAAAAAAATTCACGCCTCTGTAAGGCCACGAAAAATGATTCTATAAAAAAATCCACGCCTATGTATGGCGTCGAAAAAATGTTCCATAAAAAATTCCACGCCAATGTATGGCCCCGAAAAAATATTCTTGAAAAAATCCACGTCTCTGTAAGGCCTCGAAAAATATTCTTTAAAAAATCCACGACTCTGAGAGGCATCTAAATACTCTCTCTCCTTGGCTGGGTTTTGAAAATCCCTCAAACTGATATCCTCCAAATACCGTGTCGTCCCAAACATGAATATCTTTTCCGGCACTTTGTAAAATTGTCTGCCGAAAGTCAGCAGTAAATGGGCCACCACAAACTTTGCGATGTGAGGTACGAGGTTTGCGATGATGGGATAGGGGTAGTAGGAGGGTACATAACAATATGTGCATATGTATATGTTAAGGTAATATAAAACGTATCGGCTATGAGCAAGTAGTTTAATATAAACAATTTTTTGTCGTCGTCGCCTTTGTTGTTGTTGTTGTTGCCCATACAGCATGAAATGAAATAAATGAATAATAGCACTCAGCGGAAGTTTTTAACAAAATGTAAACAACAAATTGTATGCAGTTGCTGCTGTTGTTGTTGTCGGCGTCGTTTTTTGTATTTATTTTTGTTGCTGTTGCTGCTGATGGTGCCATTGCCACTGATGTTGACGTTGATGCTGGAGCTGTCTTTCTCTTTGTGTTACTGTCCAACACAAGAGAGCAATTAAAAAAATTGTCCATTTCCCTTTTCAGTTTGTGTTCGCCCTGATATTGATGGACGCCAACCAACACTTTGGGCAGCAGGACGGAATGCAATTTGGTTGATGTTTATGTTGTTGTTTTCATTTTCATTTTTTTCGGAGGAAAATTGATAGTTTTTACTTTTCCCATTGGCAGAGAGAAAAGTTTGGTTTCGTCAATTTGATGTTGTTCCACATCATTTTTACTTATGACCCCACGCTCGGACCGACTGTCCATAAGGAAATATTGATAAAAAAAAAATTGTTCTGTTTCTGAAAAAGCAATGTTAAGTACATGTGTGTGGTTGGAGGTCTTTGCGGTTTACTGCATGTCGAAATTTTATAAATTACTTGAAATAGTTGCCATTGTAACCATAGTTACCAAATGGATTTAGGGTACACTGGATGACAGAAAAACTAAGAAGATGAAGATTTTTTGAAGAATATTTTTTTAAATAATATATATAGAGGCGTGGATTTTTTAAAGAATATTTGTGCAAGGATCCAAACAGGCGAGGATTTTTTTAAAGAATATTTGTTCAAGGACCCAAACAGGCGAGGATTTTTAAAGAATATTTTTTCAATATTTTTTTTTGGCCTGATGGAGGCCTGGATCTTTTAAAGAATATTTTTTCGAGGCCTTATAGAGGAGTGGATTTTTTAAAGAATATTTTTTCGTGGCCTTACAGAGGCGTGGCATATTTTAAGAATATTTTTTCGTGGCCTTACAGAGGTGTGGCATATTTTAAGAATATTTTTTCGAAGCCTTACAGAGGCGTGGAATATTTTAATAATTTTTCTTAGAGACCTTACAGAGGCGTGGAATATTTTAAGAATATTTTTTCGTGAATATTTTTTCGAGGCCTTACAGAGGCGTGGAATATTTTAAGAATATTTTTTAGAGACCTTACAGAGGCGTGGAATATTTTTTCGAGGCCTTACAGAGGCGTGGAATATTTTAAGAATATTTTTTAGAGGCCTTACAGAGGCGTGAAATATTTTAAGAATATTTTTTCGAGACCTTATAGAGGCGTGGAATATTTTTTCGAGGCCTTACAGTAGCCTGACATATTTTAAGAATATTTTTTAGAGGCCTTACAGAGGCGTGAAATATTTTAAGAATATTTTTTCGAGACCTTATAGAGGCGTGGAATATTTTTTCGAGGCCTTACAGAAGCCTGACATATTTTAAGAATATTTTTTCGTGGCCTTACAGAGGCGTGGCATATTTTAAGAATATTTTTTCGAGGCCTTACAGAGGCGTGGCATATTTTAAGAATATTTTTTCGAGGCCTTACAGAGGCGTGGAATATTTTAAGAATATTTTTTTCGAGGCATTACAGAGGCGTGGAATATTTTTTCGCGGCCTTACAGAGGCGTGGCATATTTTAAGAATATTTTTTCGCGGTCTTACAGAGGCGTGGCAAATTTTAAGAATATTTTTTAGAAACCTTACAGAGGCGTGGAATATTTTTTCGAGGCCTTACAGAGGCGTGGAATATTTTTTCGAGGCCTTACAGAGGCGTGGAATATTTTAAGAATATTTTTTCGAGGCCTTACAGAGGCGTGGAATATTTTAAGAATATTTTTTCGAGTTATTTTTTTTATTGTAAGCTTGTGTAGTAAAAATGTACTTCAGATTAGTTACTTTAATATCAGCTCACCTTCAATGCATGGATGGATCGCCAACCGTCCGACCTCCCCGCAATAAAAGCCATTGCTCCCACAGAGGATTATGCATGCATCCGCAACCCTGCAGGTTTGGTGTTAACCTCAAAAAGGCGGATGTACATAAACGTGGATGTAACACCAAAGCAAAGTGTAAGTTCGGTTGTGAGGTGAGGGTGTAAGTGTTCCAAGCAAAGCTAGTGAATGAACGAATCGAACGTACAAACGAACCAAATGAACGTGGCGATGAGTGTGGCAGGAAACGGAAGTTGAATGCAGAAAATGGGATTTGTTATTTGATGTTTTCACCGATGTTGCTGCTGTTGTTGCCACACTAACGTATTGTTGTTGTTATTGCTTTGCTGTCTTCACAGTTGTTGTCATACAAAAAAGTCCCAACACCATCGGCAGCTGATACCAGCTAAAAGTTACGAGTGTTAATGCTTATGCCCGCATCTGCTGCCACTGTGTTAAATACATTACCATTGCCCGCGTCCTTTATTATGCGAACAACAACAACAAAACATAAACGAATCATCAACATCGTTTAATTTACAATATTCTCCCAGCCATGAACACACACACTTACACGAATATTGATATAAAGTTACATATATGTTCTCTCACTCTCACCAAAAAGAAAAATATGTTGAACTTTCTCTCACATATCGTATTTTAACGTTCGAATGCTTACATCCAACGTTACAACATAGAACTGTGACTGGTATGTGAGAATTTACGGAAATAAAATGAAGAGTATGGCACAGACATATGTATGAGTGAGAGAGTGTTCAAGGGTCACAGAATGTGTTGCCTAATTTGAAATAATGAAATATTATTAAATATTTTTAAATCTACGACTCTATAGGGACTTGAAAAAATATACTTTAAAAATTCCGCTACTCTAAAAGAACTTGAAAATATATTCTTGAAAAAATCCAGGCTTCCGTAAGGATTTGAAAAATATGCATTATTTTTTAAACATCCACGTTCATAGAAAAATAGTATTTAAAAATCCACATTTTTCTAAGGACAAAAGAAATATTCATTAAAAAATCCACGCCTCTCTAAGGACTTAAAAAAATATTCATTAAAAAATCCACGCCTCTCTAAGGACTAAAAAAATATTCTTTCAGAAATCGAAGCCTTTGTAAGGACTTGAAAAAATATTCTTTCAGAAATCGAAGCCCTTGTAAGGACTTCGAAGAATATTCTTTAAAAAATCCTTAAAAAATCCACGCCTGTCTGAGTCCTTGAAAAAATATTATTTCAGAAATCGAAGCCCTTGTAAGGACTTTGAAATATATTCTTTAAAAAATCATTAAAAAATCCACGCCTGTCTGAGTCCAGGAAAAAATATTCGTTCAGAAATCGAAGCTCTTGTAAGGACTTCGAAGAATATTCTTTAAAAAATCCACGCCTGTCTGAGTCCTTGAAAAAATATTCTTTAAAAAATCCACGCTTTGTGTGAGTCCTTGAAAAAATATTATCTAAAAAAAGCCACGCCTTGTGTGAGGCCTTGTGTGAGTCCTTGAAAAAATATTCTTTAAAAAATCCACGCCTTGTGTGAGTCCTTGAAA
>NW_026873430.1:0-14697 GCF_032173495.1 Musca vetustissima
CGCGATTTTGTTATATATCTATATCTGAACCGATTTCAGGGAAAATTGCCAGAGACTAATTTATATTTCTTCAGTACGTTGTGTCATTCGGCCTTGCTATGGATCTTTTCACGCAGCTTAGCAACATCATTTTAGACTTAATTCAGTATTTCAGTAGTGTTGGCGGATTATTTGGGATACCATTTGTATTTTGTTTTTATAAAAAACAACTATCTATTAGTGGGGAATGTATGGCATTGATTGCCGAGGGGTAAGGCAGGGAAGACTGTAGTTTCATAAGTTCCCTTAGTTTTTTGTTGGGATATTCTCTCCAGAAGCTATTGCTTCTATACAAAAAACCTTTCAAACCCAAATGTCTCTTGTAACAAAGCGAAGTACTTAGCTGACCAACGTACCCTATACCAAAATTCGTGCAAATCGAAAGATATATAGGGACTTTGGTGCACCAATTACATAAAATCGGACGAAAATATATATGGGAGCTATATCTAAATCTGAACCGATTTTCACGAAACTTTGCCACAGCATTCAAGACTTAATTCAGTACGCTATGCCAAAATTCGTGCAAATGAAAAGATTTCCAGGGACTTTGGTGCACCAATTACCTACAATCGGGCAAAAATATATATGGGAGCTATATCTAAATCTGAACCTATTTTCATGAAACTTAGCACAAATTATTATAGACCCAAATGCCGGTACGCTATGCCCAATTTCGTGCAAATCGAAAGATATATAGTGTCTTTGGTACACCAATTACCTTAAATCGGATGAAAATATATATGGGAGCTATATCTAAATCTGAACCGATTGTCACGAAACTTTGCACACATCATTCTAGACTTAATTCAGTACGCTATACCAAAAGATTTCCAGGTACTTTAGTGGACTATTTACCTAAAATCGGGCGAAGCTATATATAGGAACTATATACATATATATATGTGAGCTATATCTAAATCTGAACCGATTTTCACGAAACTTGGCATACATCATTCTAGACCTTATTCATTACGCTGTGCCAAATTTCGTGCAAATCGAAAGATATAGGGACTTTGGTACACAATTTACCTTAAATCGGACGAAGATATATATGGGAGCTATATCTAAATCTGAACCGATCTTCACGAAACTTTGCACACATCATTCTAGACCTTATTCATTACGCTGTGCCAAATTTCGTGCAAATCGAAAGATATATAGGGGCTTTGGTACACAATTTACCTTAAATCGGACGAAGATATATATGGGAGCTATATCTAAATCTGAACCGATTTTTATGAAATTTTACACACATCATTCTAGACCTAATTCATTACGCTGTGCCAATTTTCGTGCCAATCGAAAGATATGTAGGGACCGTTTACATTAAATCGGGCGAAAATATATATGGAAGCTATATCTAAATCTGAACCGATTTTTCCCAATTTCAATAGGGTTCCTCCTTTGGTCAAACAAATGAGCTGTGCCAAATTTCATCCAATTCGGATCATAAATGCGACCTGTACTTTGTTTACAATTTAACATCTACAGACGGACGGACGGACATGCATAAATCGACTCAGAAAGTGATTCTATGCATATTCTCAAAAGGAACCATGGGTCTATCTCGATTATTTTTGCCTGTTACAAACATATGAACAACGACATAATACCCTGTACCACAGTGTGGTGAAGGGTATAATGAATGTGGTGAAAATTCCATTTAATCTCGAAGTATTATTCACCCATTTGAAAATTAAAGGAATCGGAGCCAAAAGTTAAAATATTCATGTTCCAGGTGGGGCAAGTTCAAAGGTGCCCCACCTATGGTATTTTACGGAAATTTATAACAATTTTTCGTTTTTGCAAAATAGTCAGGCTGAATCCCAATTTGTTTTTTTTTTATAAAAAAAAACAACTACTTATTAGCGGGGAATTTATGATATTGTCCGCCGAGGGGTAAGTCAGGGGAGACTATAGTTTCGGATATCCAAATGACTCTTGGAACAATTTAAATAAGCTAGCAAAAGTTGTATTTACGACGCTATAGAACAATATTGCCATATAAAAATTAGTTGTGGGTCGGAAAAATTTTAAACCAAAATTTTATGAGCGCTGTTCAAAGGTGTCCCCTCTCCCCTAATATTCGCCCTCCTTTGGGGGAAGTCCCCATATAACCCCCTTTTTATATTGATATAGTTAATTACTTTGTTCCGCGTTTGATGAAAAGTTAGGTAGTGAGATAAACACCTAAAAGATTTTGTTCGAAAGTGAGCTATATCTGTCCTCATGTAGGTATAGCCCCTCATATATAAACCCAAATATTCGCTAATTCCCAAAGGATGTAATCAATTCTTTATATATAGCCTGCAGGAACGTACGCATATAAAAAATTTATTTTTGTAATGAACATTTCATATTGGTCCAGCGGCCTATACCCCGAAATGAACTCCTGAGTAACGATGACCTATAAATAACAAATTTTGCTGATTTTAGCTACCACGCGTTGTCAATAAAGGTCCACGTTTTTTGGTTTTGAGATTTTATGAAAAATTTCTATTAAAAATTGCAAAACATTGTATTTGGTGTACATTATGATTTGCAACAATTTCTTCTTACAAATGTCGGTATAGGTCTAATTTTTGGTATGTTCCCTATGTTTTAATTTCAAGTAACATTCGGTATACCTATGGTAGATGTTATCCAAAGTTCAGGTCAACTTAAAGCTTTTTTACTTGTTGATTTTGTCGATTTTATTTTTGCAATATTTACATTTGTAGATAAATTCGTCGACTTTGATTTGTGTAAAATTGTGCCTCAAAAGGACAAACCATGGGAGTTTGATACACAATTTACATAAAATCGGAATTCACATGAAGTGACAAAATATAAATGAGATATTTGAATTAAGTACAGGTATGACAATGTAGTTAATTTTAGCACGCTGTGCAACATTTCAACGCATCAATTTCACCTTCTGACCGGCGCTAGTTTAAACCGAATTTCTCACAAAACTTCAGGCAAACAAATTGTAATCGTTTTTATAACAGAAACCCGGAAATATGGTGTAAGATGTTGTGTTGGAGATTCATTATGGTAAATATACAATTTACCGGGTATTTACACACTGCCTATGTCTAATATAGACACATAGTTATACCCACCTCCACACTGTGGTACTGGGTATTATGTCTTTGGTTCTTTTTGATAATATGCATAGAATCACTTTCTGAGTCTGTGAAATTTTGTTGAAATCGGTTCAGATTTAAATATACACCAAAAAAAATCCAAGTCTGCTCGATTGATATGCATTTTCATCGATTTCAGGATGGTATGTGCATGGTTTTTTATTGGTTCAAATATCTATGTAGATCACAATATTTTTTGCCTCATTCCATTTCATTGGTCTTCCAAAGATGCTATATTTCTAGTGTCAGGATATTGTACACATTATAATTCTTGTATGTGGTGAAGGGTATCATATAGTCGGCAAACCGCCAAACACCAACAGACACAGATGATGAGCCTTAAATATTCATACAGGAAAAACAAGATCTTTTCCTACTGCTTACATTTGAGAATATGCATAGAATCGCGTTCTGGGACGATTTAGCATTGATATAAAATTGGAGAAGATCGGTTGAGCTTTATATATATCGCACCCATATATAGATTCGTCCGATTTTACAATAGTTCACCAATGTTTGTCTGATTGAAAAAAATAAAATCACAGCATGAAATCGATTCGATTATATTAGCTTCCATATATATTATCGTCCGATTTCATGTAAACGGTGCACACAGAAACCCAAGTTCGTTAAACTGAATGATAAGTTTAATAGAAATCGGTTGAGATTGGATATCGCTCCAAACCAAAATAGTTTCTCAATACGGGACGGAATTTTGCGTTTTACGATTTATAGAAGAAACTAAATTGTCTTTTCGACGTCGGGCATGATTGTTGTTCTCGAATATACAAATTTCAACGCAATTAAAAAGTGTGCCTATCTGGCTCTGGTATGAACTAATATTATCGAAAATTAGCGGACCTAGGATTTTCTTATTTGGAAAATCGTCAATTTTTGGCCAAAAACCAAAATCTGGAAAATAAGTAATCCTTGACCGATTACATTTCTCTTAGTACGATAGCAACAAAACAACAACGATAGCTATGGCACATGGAGGACCACAGGTGATGTTTTGAACGTTTTTCTCGTCCTTCGGAGTTAGACCAATTTATTGGATTAAAAATACAATGGATGTCGTTCAATGCTGCAAAATATTATGGTTCTATATGTAGAATATGAAATGCATATGAAATGAAAATGAAAACAAACCAGTCGATTAGCAAAACACTTGTTTCAGGACAACAACATTGATATTATGGAAGGGCCCTAACTGTCCCCGGATCTAAATCCAATTGGAAATGGGTCGTGCCATTCCAATTTAATTAGCTAAACCCAAGAAAAAATAATGAGCTATGGAGTGTAATTTAAGAAGCATGACTGAAACTTCCATTCAAAAAATGCAATAACTTAGTCGATTTAATGTAGTGTCGATGTGAAGCACAGTTACGCACCAAAACTAAGGAAACAAAATTTAAATTCCACTAAAAAAATGTATATCTCGTTACCAATGCTTAAGTTTCATATAAGGACCTTAAATGAATTTACCTTATGTTTTCATTACAGCTGCTATTTTTTGACCGACCTCTTTTCTAGAATAAACCCCTTTTAACACAATATTTTCAAAATACAAAGCTTTTTGTTATTATTGCAATAAAGATAGCAATTGGTAATGTTTTACCTATAACTTGGCCAGAAAACTTTAAGCGATTTCAAAAAAGAAAATGGTTTTTTGAGTGGGAATATTTTAATAAATTTCGCTGCTATTCTTTTGACCGCAGCTGTAGGTCCAGAATAACGTGTTAAAGTTTTTGAGTTATTGTGCCTGCCATCCTTACAAACATTGTTTTGAGAAAAACGCGTGAGAAATTATTGGTTCAAATTAAATAAAAATAAAAAGCTAAGTTCTTTAAACCGAGAATATCCTAATCGATTCAGATTAGGATATCAGTACATGAATCCTGGATGTGGCTTCAAACAAATTGCCCATAATAACATTTCGACATTTATTATCGAATTGAATATCAATATTTGAATAGTCATCAAATGTCACAATTTGTGATTGACTCTTCACAAAAGTCATTTAAAATGTTACAAACATTTTGACCATATTCTGTTATAGTTCTTCTCTTCGCCTTGAACATTCATATTGTCTACTAGTTTCTTACTTGCAATTGAACGTCATTCGACAATTTAGCCTTGAATTGTACAACATTTGAGAATATTTTTGTGGTTCTTACAAATTATTGTACCAATTCGAAAAAAACAAAACAAGAAAAAATCGAAATTTTTAAACCTGTTCAAATTTATAAAAAAACTTTGAATGCAAACAAATGCATTGAAAACAAAAAAATAATAACAACACAAACACGAATTACCTTGAACATAACCAACGAATTTTCCAAGTTGAATATCAAACGAATTTTTGTTTTACAACAACAACAACGCCGACAATACAAATCATTCAAAGAGCGTAAAAAACGCTAAACACCGAAAAAATATGCAGCAGCGTAGAACAAACAAAAACAACTTCAACAACAGCAACAACGCAGACCTCAAGTATCAAATTATGGTTGCCGCCGATTCCGTTGCAGCCACCAACCAACGAAACAAACCAGCCCACAATCAATTGAGGCCCAATGTGTGCAGCAGCATTGAATGTGACTGCAACAGCAGTAGCAACAACAATGAATAATCGGCTACGCTCAAACTAACAAAAATATTAAAAAATATATTTTTGTGTGTTTTTTGTTTTCTGTTTTTGTTTCGTTTTGTTGTTTTGCAGCTAAACCTTGCTCCCAATTTGCGCTTGAATAAACTTTGGAAAAATTATAAAATAACTGAAATCGAAACAGAACTTAAATCTAAGAAGAAACAAACAAATAGCAACAACAACAACAAAAACAGCAAATCGAATTGCAATGAAACAAAGTTCAGCATAGATTCATTGCTGACAAATCATTGGATGGATCCATGGAACGAATATCTGATTTCAATGGCATCACAAATACCCAATTGTATTTGTCGTTATGGCAGGCAAAAAAAAAAAAAAATGTGTCAATCTATGTGAAATAACTTGAAGCATCAAAATTGAAACATTGTATGCAACAAATACCTTTATGCACCTATATACGTGCGGCAATAATTGCGTATTATGAATGTGAAATAATATTAGAGCAAATTAACACAGTATAATTGAATTGAAATACAAATTGAAATTGTGGGAGGTGGCATGCAGATATTCTCAATTCCCAATTAAGAGAATACGGCTTCAAACTCTGTTAAAGCGTCCTGTTATAGTCAGCAATAGGTTGGTTAATAACCAGAATTCTTTACGAAATTCTAGTCTTAATATCCTTCACCACACCAACTTTGCACTCATATTCTAGACTCAATTCAGTACGCTATGCCGAATTTCGTGGAAATCGAAAAATATATAGGGTCTTGGGTGCACCATTTACATTAAATCGGACGAAAATATATATGGGAGCTATATCTAAATCTGAACCGATTTTCACGAAACTTAACACACATCATTCTAGGCTCAATTCAGTACGCTGTGCCAAATTTCGTGCAAATCGAAAGATATTTAGGGACGTGGTGGACCATTTACATGAAATCGGAAGAAACTATATATGGGAGCTATATCTAAATCTGGACCAATTTCTACAAAACTTGGCAGACATCATTCTAGGCTCAATTCAGTACGTTATGCCAAATTTCGTGCAAATCGAAAGATATATGTAGACTTTGGTGCACCATTTACATGAAATCGGAAGAAACTATATATGGGAGCTATATCTAAATTTGGACCGATTTTCACGAAACTTGGCAGACATCACCCAAGGCTCAATTCAGTACGTTGTGCCAAATTTCGTGCAAATCAAAATATATATAGGGACTTTAGTGCAACATTTACATGAAAGCGGACGAAACTATATATGGGAGCTATATCTAAATCTGGACCGATTTTTTTCCCAATTTCAAAGGGTTCCTCCTTGGACCAAACAAATGAACTGTGCCAAATTTCATCCAAATCGGATTATAAATACGACATGTACTTTGTTTACAATTTAACACCAACAGACCGACAGACGGACGAACGGACATGCATAAATCGACTCAGAAAGTGATTCTATGCATATTCTCAAAAGGATCTCTCGATTCCTTTTGCCTCTTACAAACATATGCACAAAGGCATAATACCCTGTACCACAGTGTCGTGAAGGGTACAAATATTGGAAATATCGACCATTTATGGGGGAGGTACCAGTAGGGGTAGCCTATCTGCAAACTATATGTGGGCTTGGTAAAGATTATACGTTGTGCAAAGTTTGGTTCATATCGGATATTCCTCGCATTTGTAAATAAATTTTGAGGTTGTTTAAAAAGTACAATAATAACCACAGACACTCAGACTGGACATAAAACAATATTGAATATTATTTGCAAAGTTCTTTTTATCTTCTAAAAACACATATGCCATATTACAGGGTTGTCCATATTCGACGGACCCAAGTTTTTTTTTTTTTTTTTTTTTAAAAAAAATCAAAGAAAAAAATAAAAATTTGGCGGTTGGCAATGTTAATCATTTAATTTGTTCCAAGTAGATTTGTTTACATCAATTTTTGAATGTGATATCTCTCAAATGGCCGCCTCTGGCGTTGATGACGTATTGTGCCCTTTTTGCAGCATTTTCCATCGTTTTTGCCAACATTTCGGCCGGAATAGCGGCTATTTCTTCACGAATGTTGTCCTTGAGCTCTTCCACGGTCCTTGGCTTGTTAGCGTAAACATTTGACTTCAAATATCCCCACAAGAAGAAGTCAGGCGGCGTCAAATCGGGCGAACGCGGTGGCCAATCCAAATCACCACTTTTTGACATCAAACGGCCCGGAAACAAATTCTTCAGAAAATCGATTGTTATGCGACTTGTGTGCGGTGGAGCGCCGTCTTGTTGAAACCAGAACTGCCTCCTACGCTTTCGACGAATAATTGGGATCATAAAATTGGTCATCATGTCGCGATAACGATCCTGATTGATGGTAACAGCATAGCCATTTTCATTTTGGAAGAAAAACGGCCCAATGACCATTCTCGCACTAACGCCGCACAAAACTGTGACTTTTTCGTCATGAAGAGGCACTTCCTGAATCTCCTGATGATTTTCAGTGGCGTAATAATGACAATTTTGCTTATTTACGGTCCCATTCAATGTGAAATGGGCTTCATCGGTCATGATAATTTTGTTCCAAAATTTCTCGTCATCTTCGGCCATTTCGATGACTCTTTGGGCCCATTCCAATGAACGAGGCTTGTCCGCAGGCAACATTCTTTGCGTCAATTGAATTTTGTACGGGAACAAATGCAAATCAATGCGAATAATTCGTTGTAAAGTGGACCAAGCCATGCCCAACTGCTGAGAACGGCGTTTTTGGGATGTTTTCGGGGACCTCTCAACACTGGCTCGTACGGCAGCGGCCGATCGCCTTGGTCGACTTCTATATGGCCTCTTCGGATTAGAAAGAGCCTTACCAGTCGAAAATTTTTCGTATAAACGCTTAATGGTGTTTTTAGAAAGCGCACTTCTTACGTTGTTAAATGTTTTGAAAGCACGTTGAGTTTTCACAATTGACTTCTTCTGTCGAATGTAAATTTCAACTATTTCAGAGCGCTAGGTTCATGGTAAAAATCTGTTTTGACTGACGCTTCAAACGCGGTATGTCATTAAGCGATGTGACATATCTGTCAAAAGTTATGGCGTTGCCAGATGGGTCCGTCGAATATGGGCAACCCTTTACATACAATTCGGCGGGAAAATGCAGCTAAAACCATCAAAATTCCGACAAGTAAAACGACGTTAAGTTCGACCGGTTCAAATTTGTTATATCCTCTAACCTAAGGGGTAAATTTAAAATCGATTGCAGGTTAGAAATTTGGTGTATCTTTATATGGGAGCTATGTCAAAAAGGAGTACACATCAATATATTCCCCCCAAAATATTTGATTAGGTAGATCCTCTATCTTATAAGAATCAAAAATAATAAATATTAACTTTGATCTTTATTGAAAATGTTCATTCTCCTTCAAAAGCTCCGATTGTCTAATTACTGCTGGAAAGTGCAATTAAATCCTTCAAAGTGGACCGATATATCTTATGTGCAATAACAATGTGCCGATTTTTGAGACTTTGCCGTTTACCCTACTTTTCGGCACACATTTTTCAAAAAATCAAAGACACCCTAGTATCAAAAATGTACATTTCGTTATTTATACATTTATATTCCATTATTAATTTCCAAATAAAGACCTTCCTACCACCTAACGGAAGATAGTAAATTCTTGTCACTCACCTACGAATTCCATCTCTCATCGTTGTTTGTACAGAAATCAGATAAAATCATCAGCTTCAGTTGATGTAAACTATCAAAATCTAATTAAACCAAACATACAAATACAATTAAGGGGCAACCATTCCAAATGTTTCCTGTTCAAATTGCAATTCTACTCCTTAAGCTGTCAATTTCTTGTTCGCCGATCCAATAGCAGTTGGAGATGTAAACAACTCCTTTAGGAACTGCAAAGAGGAGAGAACCTGTAACCAACCAGAAACTTCAAATCAAATCCATTAACTGTTGCCAAAAGCAAAGCAGTGGAGGAAAACAAATTCATTTGCTACGACGTTGAGCATTAAGCGTTATTTCCTAAATTATGGATTTCCAGATGCTGTTCGGAAAACCGATATTTACGTATGCCATGTAATAGCTCCCCTTGGCAGCAGCAACAACAAGGCCACAACATCTTAGACAAGAAATCGTATGTAAAGCATCAGAAAAACCGGAAGTTCTACTTAGAACCGTGGGATTGGTAACTTTCTTTAAATGATGTTGGTTTGTACGAGTATGTATGTTTGGTTGTGCTACATATTAAAGCCATCAATGACTTAATGGAGTATGTAAGCATGTTTACTTCCCAACTTTATTTATTCCGGACCCAAATTGAATGCCGTTGATGCCGAAGTGTTAGGCCCCAAGTGGAATAGGAAATTGAAAGAAGTCTAAGCAGAAGAAGTTTGGTAAGTACACTTGTTGGCCATCGTGTCGTGTTATTATTTACGAACAATTCTTCATGCATTTTATAGTTTAATTTATGTCCGCCTCTTGCTTCTTTAAAATGTGTTGAAGTAAACTAATGCATTATGTTGGGAACAGTGGTCTAGGTGAGCATCGAATAAGTTGTTAGGAGCTATTATCGATAAGCATGAAATTGAAAACAGTCATATCCTTCTGTTTCTGTTCTGTATGTACTTTTAATTGGGGTTATGTCGTGGTAATTAAATGCCAAACCATAGACACTCAGATTGGGTCCTAGCCCAACAAGCATAAAGAATGAAGGCTGTTTAGAATCATTAACTTATATGGAATATGTCGTGTGAAGAGGAAGACTTCAGACTTGGTATGACCTTTTTATTGTGAAAGAATAAAGGAGAACGTGGTCCAAAATATTAGAGGTCAGTAGATTAATATTGGAGCATAAGCGCAATAGCCAATTAGAACATTTAAGGAGTCTAAAAAATATCGTCTAAAAAGTATTTTAAAGGCTTCTATCATCTAAAAATGTCTTAAGGCTTATATCGCCTAGAAAAAGGCCTTTAAGGGTTTCTATCGTCTAAAAAGCCATTAAGGGCTTTTACCGACCATGAAAGACCTTTAGATGTAGCTACATTCGACAAAAAGGCTTTTAAAGGCTTCCAACTTCTAAAATAGACATTTTAAGGATTGTATGGACGAAAAAAAGGACCTTTAATGCTTCTACCGAAAACGGCCTCTAAAGCCTTCTATTGTCTAAAAGAGTCTTAACTTTTATACCGCAACCTCCAATATTACCCTCAATAATCGTTAATGCTCCTATTCCAATACCTGTTCAAGCTTCCAATATAGTGACTGATCCTTCTAAGAGTAAAAATGAACTTATAGTAGTAGCGAAAAAGACCGTTAAAGGCTCATATCGTCGAAAAGGTCTTTAAAGACTTCCATCGTCGGAAGAATGCCTTTAACCGTTTCTATTATCTAAAAGAGACCTTTAAAGGCTTCTATCGTCGAAAAAGGACTTTAAATGCTTATATAGTGGAAAAGGGCTTTAAATGTTTCTATAGTTGAAAAATAAAGGTCTTTTTCAACTACTGTAAATGTATAAGTAAACTGTGGGCAACCGTTACTTCGCTCTCGAACCCTGGTAAGAAGGATGATAGGACCCCATTCACTTTTAAAGACGACACAGTGATTGGTCCTAAGAAATGCGCCAGTAATTGTAAACGACATTTTGTGGAGCATTCCATTAGCGTCAGAGCGAAGCGAAGTTTTTTTTACAATTAAAATCGTTTATAACGACTATATTAGAAAGGTCCCGAGAAACGTTCTGCCCTTTATTTGGCCTTTAACGACTAATTTCACCGAACCCTTGACAGTTGTTAGAGACGATTTCGACTATATGTCGTTTAAGATCTATTCCCGCCGAGAAGATTCCAACACTATTTGCACGCTAATTCATCTAAGGTCCTGAATAAATCTCCATGGTAATGGGTGAACCTGGAGTGAAGTATCTGAGTAATGTCGTTATTTTCGATAGCCAACTATATCATTCTGCCTATACAGGCAGGGTGTTCACGCTAATGATGCTAGGCAAGGATGCCAGCAAAAATGAAGCATTCAGGCCGATTTCAATTTTGTCGCAAGTAGGGAAGACCCTATAGGAATTACTTCTCCTCCAGTATTAGGGTAAGCTATCCCGTTGCGGATCTCCAGCAATAACTTAGTTCCAAGCCATCTATAGGCATACAAATAGAGGACTAAATTTGTCATAGAACAGTCTTGGTAGCGCTTGACCTAACAATAGCCTTTGATACCTTTCAATAGCCTTTGATACCTTTCACTAGCCTTTGATTTGCCTTCTAAGTTCTTAATATACTCGCCAAGGGCCCAAAAAGGAATCTTCCACACCCAGACCTTGACCTCGTTTTGGTTGCCTAGCATATTGGTTCCACATATTTTTGTTAATATGTACCACTGTCCAATTTAATAGATTGAGCATTGGCTGATGGTTGTTCTGGCATGTGGAGATTGTTGTCTATTTGCTTTGGTGGCTACTAAAGTTACTGCAGGAAGTTTAAATAATAACAAAATGATTTTTGATCACTGGATGGATGCTGGTTGATTGTGGAGCGGGTTATATGTGAGTGAGTGTGTTGTAGTTTGTTTGCGATTTTTTTTTCAATTCTTGTTCTCTGCCAAAGAGAAAAAACGGATATGGATCGCTTTAAGGCATATCAAACACTTCCGTTCTGGTCTAACATTTTAACACCATGTTGTTAGTGTAATAATTCATTTAATTTCCACATGTATGTATGTATGCGTGTATGTTGTTAAAATCTAGTGGCTTGTAAAACATGATACTAGTAGATTTAATTACAATTGAGATACGCAGATCGTCGTTAGGATTACACTTGTAAAGTTATGTGATTTTTAAGGAATTTAGAGTAATATATTTGAAATTAAGAAATTCTTGAAGTTTATTCACGAAAAAAATTATTCTAAATAATTGTCACCTTCTGAATATATTGAATGTTTTTTAAATGAGTAAAAAATTATATTATTGCCACAAAATTCCATCGTTACCCTCGTATACCGGACATTTATTAGAATAAAAACTGGTTACTGATAGTTATTTTGCGAATTATTTAAGGAAGCTTCCTTCCTTTGGGTAAAATAATACAAAAAACAAAAACTATTGTCGAACGGAAACTCTAATTACGAAAAAGTGTTACTAATTAAATGTATTTGAAAAATCGGGTTCAGATTCAGAACATTGGCTTTCTGTCAAATACGGAAGTATTTGCAACGGATATTAGAAAAAGTTTAATATTTTGTTGTTTTAACATAGGCGGGCATTTCCTGCAGGAAAACGTAATAAGCCTATCACACCGATGTTGTTATAATTGGATTGGATAAAAAGTATGGATACAATTGGTAACTATTTGGAATGATAAGTATTAATAACGACAAATCAAAAAGTGTCAGTAGGTGTTACCGGCAGGTATATATCTTCAGCCTATGTCTTCCTGATTTTTGTACGCTATTTTGGTTAAGGGAGGATTAGGGAATTTTAGGGAATTACTGTGTAGTATCGATGTGGAGAATTTTTTCTATATTTATAATTATTTTAAATTGTGATAGTTTTTTGAGGATGTACCAAATATGATAAACCTATATAGCTGTGATTAGTCCGCCAATTTAATACCACGCAGAATTCACCTTGATCCCAAGAAGCTAGCATTTGGATAGGGGTAATTTTTGTCGTAATCAAGTGTGTATACCCTCATAATAATATCAAAGGGTTGAACTACGTATATTCTTTAACAGGATCTGCGCTGATTACGAGCGATGTAATGCATGTCTCAGAAATATTTGTCCTTATCATTATAAGTATAATGGCTAATCCACATTAACCGCAAAAATTCTTACTCAATCGGCCATTAATCGGACTTAACTATAATTGTTTTTCATAATTCATATCAGGGGTATATTCGAAGGAAAAGACTAATATATTTGAAAATGTAAGATCAAGGTTTTGGTCACTGTCAAAATGTTTCAAGTGTTCGCGAATATGTGTCAATGACATTCCAAAGACAAACAAGTAAAAACGTCGTTAAGTTCGCCGGGCCGAACGAGGTAGTCTTTTGAAATACCTGTAATAGTTCGGGACTTTTATATAGGGCGTAGGAAGATAATAAGGATCTGTTATATGGAATACAATGACACATTTATGGTGGATGGTTTAAAAATGTGATGATGCCTCTCAATGGGCTATATTTCAAAACATAATCCGCTATTGACAATTAATTGAGGGGTGGTGACATATATATGATTTTCAAATCCTTTCTGGCCTAACAGAAAACCATCAGAGTACAACACCTCAAAATATTCTCTGGGGACCACATAAAGTTCATTTAGTATCAATATTGGTTTTCATGACCAATATAAAGGTACCTTTAAAATGTTGGTTGGGCACACCTCGTATAATTTGTCATTCCATTTGCAACACTTCGATATATTCACCGGAGACCCCATTAGCAATATAAATTCTTGATCAGAATTAAATAATTTTTTTGATTTATGCGTGTCTGTTTGCCTGTCCGTCTGTTAAAATCACGATAGAAATCGCAACATTTAAGATAGAACTTTCATATTTTGCACTAGTATTCCTAGAATGTTTGGTATTACAAATGGAATATATCAGCCAACGTTTTGGTACGAAAGCCCCCTATATTCGGTATTTGGGGATTTTGGACATGTTTTTAAACAGAATTAACTGTAATTTTGTATTTTGGGATCTCATTTTACAGGACCAAAAATTATTAATGTTTACCCAAGATTCAGGGTATAATGGAACCCTCAGTATTCGGTATTTTTGGGTGTTGGTCTTTTTGTATATTCAAGGTTCTACTATAACATGGGTTTTCTAGGAATACATCGAGAAACAAGCTATCCTCTTAGACCTATAATATGTCATATAACAAAACTTGGACCATATT
>NW_026873431.1:0-14630 GCF_032173495.1 Musca vetustissima
GATTTCAGATAAATAGTCCACTAAAGTTCCTGGAATCTTTTGATTTGCACGAATTTTGATTTGCGTATATAATAATGTGTGCTAAGTTTCATGAAAATCGGTTCAGATATAGATATAGCTCCCATATATATTTTCGTCGATTTTATGTAATTGGTGCACCAAAGCCTCTGAATATCTTTCGATTTGAACGAATTTTGGTATAGGGTACTGAATTAAGTCTATAATGATGTTACTAAGCTTCGTGAAAATATCCATAGCTAGGCCGATTGACACAACGTACTGAAGTAATATAAATTAGTCTCTGGCATGTTTCCCTGAAATCGGTTCAGATATAGATATATAACAAAAACGCGTTGTCTGTTAAAATACATATGTAGAATATACCCAAAGTGTTGAAGGGTACTTTTCTTACTGTTTTATATATCTTTTGAAAAATCTCCGCCTCATAGCCTTTAAAAAAAATTATAGCCTTTGAAAAAAAATTCTTTAAAAAGTCCACGTCTATGAAGGCCTTTGAAAAAAATTTCATTAAAAAATCCGCGCCTATGAAGGCCTTTGAAAAAAATTTCTTTAAAAAAGTCACGCCTATGAAGGCCTTTGAAAAAAATGTCTTTAGAAAATCCACGCCTATTAGGGCCTTTGAAAAAATGTCTTTAAAAAATCCGCGCCTCATAGCCTTTGAAAAAAAATATTCCCGCAGCATGAACTCCACACATGATCCTAATTCCAAATTTTACAATTCAGGTTAACAGTTCAAGTTTCGTTTTATTTTCTATATAATCCATTTATCATTTCCAAATAAATCTATTTAATCCCTAAAAGCAGGTAATTACAAATATTTTCTAAAGTTTTAACTGAATAACAGAAAAAACTTTTCTTTTTGGTTTTTCACCAAATCATTCAAGCAAATATTTTTGTTGGAAAAAAGTAGAAACAGAAAAGTTTTCTCCTTTATATTTCATTAGCGTCTGTAGATATGTTTGCTTATTAACTTTTTAAAGCAATAAAACCACCAGCAAACAGCGGCAGAAGTAGCAGCAGCATCACCACCACACCTTACCCTCAAAATGCCAAGGTGTTAACGCACAGTAATGTGTGTAGCTGTGTCTGTCTGTCAGTCTGCCCACCTGGCTGCCAACCTGTCTACATGCATGAATACATTGTAAAGTGCCACTAATTTGCAGTTGTTATTATGTGGGGGGCAGGCAGAGAGGTTGAAAGGAAGCAATAAAAATTGTTATTCTTTAAGGAGGAAGTTTTCAAGTTAAATTTGAATTAACTCAATAAAACACCAAAGAATAAAAAAGCGCAACAGTAACAACAACTTCAATGGAAATGAAAAACACCAACCAGCCAAAACAAATGAACGAAGGAAACCAACCAGAAGGGCAAACACGCAAATACTACATAGTCAGTCCGCACCAACTGAAAACGGCAAAAAAAAAAACATAGGAGAATGCCTCTTATGCCGCAATGAAATACAAAAAAAGAAACATCAAGGCAATGAACAAAACAACATTATGAAAACATTAAAAATTAATTTATGATTTTAATGTAATTTAAACAAGGCAAGCAATGACTTTTCACCACGTACAAACAAGAGGGGAGAACTTTTTTTAAATATGTTTTCATTTTATTGCATAGAATCTTCAATTTGTAATTTTGAAAATTCAAGGCGTGAAATTTAAATAGGAAATGAGGAAAGGAAATTTAAATAGGGAAATAAAAACAATATTTACTTTTTTTAATGAATATAAAACCGAACGGTTGCATACAATTTAAAGCGATAACTGCAAATTGGACTATTAAAGTACTTTGTTTAGAACCCTCAAAGGTTAATTTATTTGGTAGAGGTGTCGGCAAAATTGTCTGCTGTCATAGAATTAAAAAAACTCACATTTAATTTGGCTTTCAATGGAGTTTTTTATGATAATTTACAAAGATCGATAATAGTAACCCTGCAGATTGATCGGTATTCTCACAGGATATAACAATCGCCATACCCACTTACACAAGATGAGATAAAAGGGAAGCAACTGGTGTAGACCGTGTGAAGCAGACAGCGAGACGTTATTATATTTCCTGTGCCACCTTTTTCAAGCTTAGAAAAATATACATTTCGTGAAGTAGCCGACCTAAGTGGATGTGAATGCAAAAAACTGATGGACTTCACACACAAAAAATAATTCCTAGATGTTTAGTAAAATCAAATCCAAAGATGATTTCTTCTAATTTTCTTCCATTTTTTTAGCACACAGCAGGCTACTTACAGGCTTAAGTGTATGTCCTAAACCACCTCTCTTTTCAACCTTAACTATCCTATCAAAATATCGATTCTGTGCAAATTGTGCATCTAATTAAAAGGGGTTATCCACTAATTGGTTTCAAAATTAATTGGCTGGAATTTGAACATCTGTCGAACTCGTTTCACTGCTGTAAGTGATAGTGTTTTCTAGATCCGAATGTGTCGATTTTTCGTCGCTCTCATGAATTAGGACTGTCCTAAGTCACAGTATGCCGTTATTATACAATCCACCATAGTGTGCTGAAGTTTTCCATAGAGTTGCCTTTTGTCGACAGGCAAGTCAAGTTCGCAGTATTTTAAGGACTTTGGACACGTCCTTTAACCGAATTAGCTGGAATTCGGTGTTTTTTGTTCTCAGTGGGTAAGAAATGTCCCTATTAAAAACTATTAATATGTCATTTCATTTATTTAATATCAATACATATTTATCTAATTTTTCGGGTAGAACGTACCATAGAACGGTATTTTGTTCGCAATTTATAACCGTAATGGTTGTAATTTGGTATTTTTAGATTCCCATTTGGTACGAAACCTCCCCACTAAAAAGTATCAATATCGGTCCTCTTTTTTGGATAACCCCATATAACGGTCCCCCGATATATTCGCAACTTAAGGATTTTGGACAAGTTTTTCCATCAAATTGACTGTAATTTGGTATTTTGAATTCTAAATGGGTACCAAAGCTTCATAAAAAAAATTATTAATATTGGTCTAATTCTTTTCGGAATTTTGAAGGTTTTAAGGACGTTTCAAGGCAAATTCGCTTTAATTTAGTATTTATTATTCGATTTTGTAAAAAATCTCCATATGTCTATTAAAACCCTTTTGGCGGTAGTATCCATATAAATATTTTTATACCTTCACAACACTGTGGTACATGGTATTATGGCTTTGTGCATATGTTTGTAACAGGCAAAATGAAACGAATTAGATACATGCTTCCTTTTGAGAATATGCCCGTCCGTCCGTCTGTCTGTCCATATTTAATTTTAAAAAAGTGCAGATCGCACTTATGATTTGAATTGGATGAATTTTGGCACAGCTCATTTATTTCGCCCACAGACGAACCCTATTGGGAAAATTAGTTCAGATTTACATATAGCTCCCATATATAGTTTCGTCCGATTTTAAGTAAATGGTACATCAAAGACTCAAAGTTAAGCCGATTGGCACACAATTTTGCACAGCGTACTGAAGTCACTATAGTATAATTTGTTGGAATCGGTTCAGATTTGGATATAGCTCTGATATACATTTTCGTCCGATTTTGAATTAATGGTACACCAAAGACCCAAAGTTAGGGCGATTGGTACAAAATTGTGCACAACGTACTGAAGTTAGGGTAGTCTAACGTATGTCAAAATTTGTTGAAATCGGTTCAGATTTAGATATAGTTCACATACATAGTTTCGTTTGATTTTAAGTAATAGGTGCACGAGAAACCCAAAGTCAGGCAGAACATTGTGCACAGTGTTATGTTAAGTTAATATAGTTCATATTTGGATATAGCTGACATATTTTGGCCCGATTTTTAGTAAATGGTGCACCAAACTCCTCATGTTTGTCAGATTGATATGAAATTTTGCACAACGTACAAAATTGAGCATATAGTGATGGTAGAAGTACAGACATAGCCCATGTATTTCCGAACGGGTGTCCGTTGTTGTCCCATTGTAACAAACGAATGTAATGTTTATGGATTGATCTAGTCTGTTCACATTTAGATAAAGATCACATATTTTAGTTCATCCAATTCCATGTTAATGGTTCTTCAAAAATACGACGTCTGTTAGGATGCATCTATTTACTATGTCCATAGTGGTGAAGGATATCAGATATATGTAGTTAACTGATGTGGTCCATGTGTTGAGGTTGTGTTCATATAGGCGCACTCGCCATGTTATATGGGCTACTCTTTACTCGTAATTGTCAGTTTATTCCCTACAAAGTATGGAATTTTAAGACGATTTTGCTATCTGCTTCATCATTATACCGAGATAAAAACTCGAACCTGAAAAAATGAAATATATCGGACCACATTTAGGATTTTCAAGATTTTCAATGGACTTGTAAATCAATACCAATGCTTGTTAAGTTTTGTAACTTTGCACATATATATTTGAAGATTTAAGAAGGAAGAAAAATAATTTACAAAAAACTTTTGTTGTTGTTTTTTGTAACTAAAGAAAAGTCCTTATTTTTGATGGCGGGCATGATAACTCCTCACTGGAACATCGGAATCCGAAAATTCCAACGGTGTTAGAAAGAGTACATGTCTGGCTCTCGTATGAACTAGGATTATTGACTTCGCTCTAAAATTAACAAAATGGCGGACCTTTGACAAAATATTTTTGCAAAATCGCTGATTTTTGACCAAAAACCAAGTTAAAAAATAAGGAAGATTTTCACCGATTGGCTTTATTCTAGTTCTTACGATAGCTATACATTCACAGAGAAAGGTGTACAAATTTGGAATCGATTGGGTTATTAGTTTTTGAGTTATCGTGCCCGCCATTCGCAAAAGAGAACCAGTAAGGAAAGTAGTAAAGTCGGACTGGGCCTTCACCACTTTGGGTATATTGTACATACATATGTATCCTAACAGACGTAGCGTGTTTGTTATATGTCTATATCTGAACCAATTTCAGGAAAACTTGCCAGAGACTAATTTATATTACTTCAGTACGTTGTGTCAATCGGCTAGCAACGTCATTCGAGACTTAATTCAGTACCCTATACCAAAATTCGTGCAAATCGAAAGATATATAGGGAATTTGGTGCACCAATTATATAAAATCGGACGAAAATATATATGGGAACTACATCTAAATCTGAACCGATTTTCACGAAACTTAACACACATCATTCTAAACCTTATTGATTGCGCTGTGCCAAATTTCGTGCAAATCGAAAGATATATAGGGACTTTACCTTAAATCGGACGAAGATATATACGGGGGCTATATCTAAATCTGAACCGATTTTCCCAATTTCAAATGCGACCTGTACTTTGTTTAACATGGACAGACGGACGGACGGACATGCATAAATCGACTCAGAAAGTGATTCTATGCATATTCTCAAAAGGAACCATGGGTGTATCTCGACTATTTTTGCCTGTTACCACAGTGTAGTGGCCCCCTTAAGCCTAGCTCCTCTCGATTTTCGGTATTTTTAATATTTATTTGTATATATCCACTTTGTGGTATGACCTCTATATTTTCATTTCAAGTAACTGTCAGTAAAGGCCGAACATAACCCTTTTTTCAATTGTTCACATTAAGGTCTACACCTACCTCCATTTAGGTTACACCTACTTCCCTTTATTATAAAATGTTCCATTTTTATTAAAAAAAAAAACATCATAATTTAAACTAACTATTGTGTATAAAATTTATGTAAACAAAAAACATATACAGCAACATTTAAATTAATGCTTGTCATTCAATACACCACAATATTAACTAATAATTGATTTTTATTTTATTTATTTTTTCAACTAGCGTATTTTATTTATTTGTTAATTTTTTTATACAATATGTATGTGCATATAACAAAATGTGATATTTGTTTTTGCTGCATTTGACTGAAATGTTCAACAGAATTATTGAATCAAACCGGATAATACCCTACCAACATCCACGAATGTTGGCAAATATTGTAGAACACATATATTGCATGTATTTGTGAATATGTGTGTGCACCCTAATTGTATACTATCAGTCAATCGCTGTAGGGCTTTAATTGTACATATTTATCAATAAATCGTCTGATTTTTATATTGGCTGAATCAAACATCGAACATATACTCGGATGTGTGTGTATATATACAGGTTAAACAATAAATATAATAAAAACCTGCACTAGCCAATAAATACAATTTATTTGCATTTAAACAGCGACAACAAAAAACTACTGTTTGCCTTTTTTTGTTGGCAAATATTAAAAATGTTTAAAATGTTACATCTTGCAAAAAAAAAAAAAAAACAACAAAAACAAAAATATAAATAAATAAACAATTTAAATCGCAAATACCGTTTGTATGTAAACAAATGTCAGGATGAATGATGGCAATTGAATGAATATAGCATATATCAGAGATACCTTTGATATTAAAAGATATTTATTTTAAATTTGATCAATCGTAAAAGTGTTTTGGATATATAAATATTATAATTTTTAAATTATAAGACCGAATTAGAATTAATTCGGCTGAAAAACGGCCCCGAATCCCCCAAAAATATTGTGACTTCAAATGCGTTTTGTGGGTGGCGTAGGGGATGATAGATAACAAGCAACGGCTCTGATTGGCTTTAACATGGCGAAGTCCAGGCTTATCTTGGTCCCTCTTTCATCTCAATTGTGGACACTGACCTCCCCGCGGTGCCACCTGGGGAGCTATTCTCATTACCCACGATGAAATAGTGAGCTAATATGTGCCGCGAGTTCACCCATAAGATATATAAAAAATGGCGTCGGGTTATTTGCACACTCTCGGACACCCGCAAACGTATAAAGGACCACGATCAGCGAATCTGCACTTGGAATGTGCTCACGTTGTACAGAACAGGCGCAGTGTTCGCTTTGGCGGATATACTCAAGAAGTACAAAGCCGATATTATTGCCTTACAGGAAATGTGATGGAAAGGGACAGGCGTAAGTAAATCCGACGATTACGCCCTGTATTATAGCTGCCATAAAATGAGACATGAACTTGGCTGCAGATTTATGGTTAACAGGAGAATAAAAGACCTTGTCTCCAAATTCACTCCAGTAGATGAGCGAATTGCTATAATCCGTATAAAAGCGAAGTTCTTTTACATCAGTCTCATTTGCGCCCATGTTCCGACCGATGATATAGATGAACAGACCAAAGACATATTTTACGAGCGCCTGGGAACAGAATATGATCGTTACCCTGACATTAAAAATCTGCTAGGAGATTTTAATGCAAAAATCGGAAGAGAAAATATCTTTGGCCCCACCATGGGAAAATTCAGCCTCGATGAAGAAACATCCGACAACGGTATGGGGTTGATTGACTTCGCGGCAGCAAAAAACATGATAGTTAGCAACACCAGATTCAAGCATCTCGATATACACAAGGCCACCTGGATCTCTCCTGATCAAGTAACGAGAAATCAAATTGATCATGTTGTGATCGACGGAAGGCATTCATCCAGTGTATTAGACGTTCGATCGATTCGAGGAGCGAATATCGATTCGGACCATTGCCTTGTGACAGCCAAGGTACGCACCCGTCTTAATGTTGCAGTAAAGGTGCGATCTAATACAACACGGAAACTCGACATCGAAAAAGTGCAAACACAACAGGTAGCCGAGGTCTATTCCGCTCAACATACCCATCTGCTTGAAGAAAGCACTTCTTGTCCCGATAATAGTATAGAAGCACAATGACAAAGAATTGCCCACTCCCTACAAACTGCAGCAAAAGGAACAATTGGGTACCAAAAGCCACCACAAAGAAACTCATGGTACGACCAGGAGTGTCGTAATGCTACTGATGTGAAAAGCGTATAGGATAACCCTGCAAACAATAGCAACACGTAACGTGATGGAGAATTATCGGGAGAAAAGGAGAGAGGAGAAACGTGTTTTCAGAAAAAAAGAAAGAACAATAAAGAAGTGAGTGTGAGCAAATCGAGATGTACAGGAGTCAGAATGAAGTCCGGAAATTTTATCAAATCGAGATGTACAGGAGTCGGAATGAAGTCCGGAAATTTTACCAACGGGTAAAACACCAAACCGAAGGCTTTGGTGCAGGCACATCCTCCTGCAGAGATGAAGAAGGAAACCTGGTGACAGATACAGACAGTGTGTTGAGGGTCTGGAAGGAACATTTCGAAAAGTTTCTAGTATCAAATAGTGGCGATGAAGAAGATACCCCAGAACCAATAAGAGATGATGGTATGGAGTGTATACCACCTAGCCAAGATGAGGTCATAAAAACAATTAATCGGCTCAAGAACAACAAAGCAGTAGGAACCGATGGGTTACCTGTCGAACTATTCAAGACTGGTGGCCAGATGCTGGTCAGGAGCATGCACCAGCTGAGTAGAACAATTTGGCTAGATAAATGCATGCCCAATGATTGGAACCTCTGCATCCTGTGTCCCGTGCACAAAAAAAGAGACAAGACGATATGTGCCAACTATAGAGGAATACGTCTCCTTCCCATCGCATATAAAGTGCTATCCAGTGTGCTGTGTGAACGATTGAAGCCAATGGTCAATGACATCATCGGACCATACCAATGCGGCTTCAGACCTGGCAAATCCACCATTGAACAGATTTTCACTCTGCGCCAAATCCTGGAAAAGACCCACGAAAAACACATCGACACATACCACCTATTTGTTGACTATAAAGCCCCATCCGACAGCCCTATCCGTTCAGAGGTGTTTAAAGCCATGTATGCTTTCGGCATTCCTGCAAAATTAATACGGCTATGCAGGATAACTTTGAGTGGCACAAGGTCAGCAGTTAAAGTAGGAGTCAGAGCCCTTCAATACCGAACGAGGGTTCAGACATGGTGACAGTTTGTCGTGTGATCTTTTTAACATCCTGCTGAAATATAGATTTAGGATCAATATTTTGTATTGTTTGTCTATATTATGCTCCCCTTTATATTCTTATGAAACCTGTATTACATTGTGTTGACCTCCATTATAGTTCCGTTACCTGTTAAATTAAAAAAATTAAATCCCACAAATAATAGTTTTATGCTCTGTTAATTATTTTCTTGTCAGCTTTGCTATTGTTTTCGATATTATGTTACACATCAGTGATGGCTCAGAGAAATTTATGTCACATTTTATTACACACATACATTGTTATAATATGTATAATAATCACTCTTCTACTGTTATTATTGTTGTGTGCTGGCATTACAAAATAGTTCTGTTTTTTTTTATAAGGTCATCCTTTGGAACTCTATTCCTCGCATGGCTGATGTAATGTTGCTGCTGCACAAATATATACACAGGATGGAAAAAATTGTGTATTATCATACACCAACATACATACACACAACATGCTTTTGATGATCATATCTGCATAACAAAGACGACTTTGTTACCATAAATTCCCCAGGATAGCAGAACTGGAACAAATGCAAAAAAAAAAAAAAAAAAATAGCAGCAAAGTAATTACAAATTATTCTTTGTAGTATTTTTTTTGCAATTTTTTCTATTCCCCTTTTTTGGGATGCTGGATAGGAAAATGCATGCAACATGTATTTTATATTTCATATAATTTTTTCCTACTCTGCCATTACTCTCTTTGGCAGTTTTGGCATAAATTTCATGGTTTTAAGAGAGAGCGAGCAACCATGTAGTTACTTTGCTCCCTTGTCCTTTTGCTGGCATTTCCCTCCTATATATCCATTATGGAAATAACCTTTATTAAAGATGTTTTGCATATTCCTTGTCTGTCTGTATGTCGGCAACTCGATGTTATTATCAACACCATCTTTATTTTGCAAATCGCATTAATGATGACGATGATGATGCCATGCCATGAAAAATGTGTCAGGCAATGCAGAGAGAATAGTGTCTGGAGTAAATATCCTAATTTCATGCATTCAAATCCTTTCAAGATGTTCACAGCTTCATTCATAATTCTAATGATGACGATGAAGTAGAAGATGATAACGATGCGATGCAATGGTGATGATGATGACGAGGAAGCTGTGTACGGCAATGTATGGAGGCAAGTAAGCATGATATTGCAACAGAATGTACAATACAAAATGGATTCATGAAATACCAACACAAGCAACCAACCATTCAGACATTCATTGTATGTGTGTTATTGGACATGTTCTAGTGTAATAGCTATCGTGGAACAGTGTTTCGGAATATATTAATACATTTAGTCATAATGGGATCAATCTATACTAATAAAAGAGTAAAGTGATTGACTGACTGACTGATTTAACTATTCATCAACGCCCAGACGAAACGGCTGATGCTAGAATCTTAAATTTTGGGTGAGGGTCAGGATGAGTGTCAGGTGACAGATAAGGCTAGGTTTTTGGAAATTCGTACTAGAACGGTACGAAATTTGATACAATTTGTATTTGGCGAACCAGTAGAGCTAGAAATCTGAAATTTGGATTGAGGGTCACTGATGGAATGTAGAATAGATGTAGCATAGGACTTTTTGGAAATTCGAACTATAAGTATCGGAAAAGTACTGAAACGTACTAAATTTGGTACAATTTCGTAGCATGTGAATGGATTGAGCTAAAAACTTGAAATTTGAAATGCAAATTAAGGTTGAGAATTAGGGTCGATATGAGGAGAGTTTGGAAAACGTGTACTCATGTGTACGAAAAGTACTATGTGGTACTATATTTGATTTAGAGGTACAAATCGAGCTGGAATCATGGATTTTGAAAATAAAATTACCGTCGGAGTGTAGGATTGGGAGGGATATGAACGTAGTTTTGAAAATTTGTTACTTATGTTTACGAAAAGTACTAAATCGTACTATAATAGGTACAGTTTGGATTTGGGTGATCCTATAGAGCGGGAACAATGAAATTTGGTGTCAGGATCACTGTAGGGGTGTGGGGTCAGGATTCAGTTTACGAAAATAACACTTATGGGTACTAAATGGTACTAAATTTGGTACAATTTGAACTTTAGGTGAACCAATAGAGCTAGAATCATGAAATTTTGAGCCAGGATCACTGTTGAGGTGTAAGATTGAGATATGTAGGAAGTTTTAAAAATTGGTACTACTGTGTACTAAATTTGGTACAATTTGAATTGTGGGTAAACCGATAGAGTTGGAATCCTAAAATTTTGATTTAGGATCACAGTGGAGGTGTAGAATTGGGGTATGTAGGAAGTTTAGGAAATTGGTACTACTGTGTACTAAATTTAGTACAATTTAAATTGTGGGTGAAGCGATAGAGTTGGAATCCTGAAATTTTGATTTAGGATCACTGTGGAGGTGTAGGATTGGGGTATGTAGGAAGATTTGGAAATTGGTACTACTATGTACTAAATTTAGTACAATTTGAATTGTGGGTGAACCGATAGAGTTGGAATCCTAAAACCTGAATTTAATATCATTTTAGTGGTGGTGTAGGATTGGGGTATGTAGGAAGTTTTGGAAATTGGTACTACTCTGTACTAAATTTGGTACAATTTGAATTGTGGGTAAACCGATAGAGTTGGAATCCTAAAATTTTGATTTAGGATCACTGTGGATGTGTAGAATTGGTGTATATAGGAAGTTTTGGAAATTCGTACTATTGTGTACTAAATTTGGTACAATTTTGATTGTGAGTGAAACGATATAGTTGGAATCCTGAAACTTGGATTTAGGATCACTTTGGGGGTGTAGGTTTGTAGTAAGAAGGAGGTTTTAGAAATTCGTACTACTGTGTACTAAATTTGGTACAATTTAAATTGTTGGTGAACCGATAGAGTTGGAATCCTGAAACTTGGAGTTAGGATCAGTGTTGGGGGTAGGATGGGGGTATGTAGAATGTTTTGGAAATTGGTACTACTGTGTACTAAATTTGGTACAATTTGAATTGTGAGTGAACTGATAGAGTTTGAATCCTGAAAAATGGATTTAGGATCACTGTGGGGGTGTTGGTTTGGGTTAAGTTGGAAGTTTTTGAAATTCGTACTACTGTGTACTAAATTTGGTACAATTTGGATTGTGGGTCAACCGATAAAGTTGGAATCCTGTACTAAATTTGGTAGAATTTGAATTATGGATGAACCAGTAGTGGGTGGGTGAATTTTGGCACTGCTGTGTATAAAATTTGGTAGAATTTGAATTGTGGGTGAATCTATGGAGTTGGAATCCTGAAACTTGGATTTAAAATCACTGTCGGTGTGTAGGTTTGGGTTAAGTAGGAAGTTTTGGAAATTTCAATTGTGAGTGAATTATTAGAGTTGGAATTCTGAAATTTGAATTTGGAATCGTTGGTTGAGGAGGGTACTTATGGAAATAATGTGTGCCAAATGGAAAATTTGTTAAAATTTGGATTTGGGTGAAAGGTTCGCCCAAATCACGAATCATGAAATTGGTACTAAATGGTACTCAAATTTAATTTATGCTAGATATTAATGTGTGTATTGTTTTCTCAGACATATGCAGTTTTATCTAAAAATAAAATAATATGTTAATACATTATTAAATATGTCCTACATTCGCTAACGAAGTTGCGGGCATATGCTAGTATTCGAATAAATATTCGAATAAACATCGAATAAATTTGTCCTTTTCGATACATTTAACTGAGAAACCATATCACGTTTTTTAACCTAATTGGATGTTGTTGTAACAGGTTGGCTGTTGATGAAATTTCTTTCCTGAAAATGTTGATAGAGAAAAAAAACGGAAGAAGGAGAAGACAAATCTATTAAATAATTATTAGGAAATCGAATCTGAAGAGGGTAGACAGAGAAATTATGCCACCTCTATTGGCTTTAGTCATAAGTCTATAGGCAATAGACTTGTAGGCTCGGACGGATAATTGAATAGATGGTGTGTGTCATGAGGGCTTTGTTGGCAGGATGGGCACCCGTTTTAGGGTTCCGGGGACAATGCGCTCTCGATACGAGTTGGTATGCATAGGAAGAACCATCTCACTCTCCGAAATCGCAGGATGAAGTTTATTGTAGCACAACACATTATGTTGCTCTACTGGCAGCATCCTGCTTGTTTGCAAGGATCTCCATTGTGTGTCACTAATAAAAGAAATCCAGGCTAGGGCAGCATAATTCTGGATGGAACGACCTATGGCGTTATAAGTCGTTACCAACGTTTCTTTATCCTTGCCCCAGGAGGTGTCAGCCAAAGCTTTCAGAACTTTATTCCTATCTTTCACCTTCTGGTTGATATAATTGAAATGCCAGGAGAAATAAAGGAGGTTATCGAAGATCACCCCAGGGATTTTCGGATTATGGACGGTGGGGATGCGCCTACCTTCAACGGAAATCAAGATTGACTTCTCGCATCCAGGAAGTGAAAAATGACACGGTAGACTTTGCAGTGTATAATTTAAGATTGCGCTGCCGGAAGAAGTTGTTGATGGTGGCTAAATAGTTGGAAATTCTTACACTTGGTGTCAATGTTAACGCCGGACGAAATCGATAACTCGAGAACTTTGGTCAGATAGCCCAGCCCTATTGCTACCATGAACATGGATATGCCGTCTGGACCAAGGGCTTTGGATGGCTTGGATTTGGAGGTAATTGCCTCTGCCTCGCTGAATGTAAATGATAGTGGCTGCAAGTCTCTTTTAAGATTCTTGGATCTCTGCTCGGTTGGTCCTGTTCTGCGAAGGTGGATTCTCAATGAATTGGCGGCAGAACTTAACACTAGAACGCCGAAGGCAGTCATTTTGACCGCTTACCAATTTCAAGTACAAAAGCAACTGTGCATTTAATGACATTTTTTTTAATTTGGTGACTTTTTGTACCTCATAGAATTACGTTTATTATAAAAAAAATCATCAAATTTAAAAAAAAAGTGTCATTAAATGCACAGTTGCTTTTGTACTTGAAATTGGAAAGCGGTCAAAATGACTGCCTTCGGCGTTCTAGTGTTAATGCACATTTTTTTGGCATGAGAATGTTGGATGTTATTGAAGGAAATAGCAGGGAGATTTTTATTTCTTTTGGAACCAGATATGCTCTTAGCTGCTTAGAATTTATATTGCAGTGGTTAAGGTGTTCTAACCATTTAGAGCGCCTGTGTTCAAAGTCTATAACAGCTATTTCAGCGTTAAGCTGCGGGATTCTGTCGTCAGCGGGACTTTCGGCACGGAGTTGGTCGCGTTGCTGTGCCAATCTGGATGCCCTGGATGATCTCATTAGAGGAATTTTGCCCGCATGAATGAAGCGTTTTGCCGCTTTTAGAATAGTTTCTCAGAAAATCTTCTCATCCTTTCTGGCACATACGGGTGGCAGCATAGAACTTAATGAGTCCTCAATGAATTTTGTGAAGTCGTGCCAGTTGCCACGAAATCGCTGGGTTTCTATACCGTGACCAGGATGGGAATATGGTCAGAATTTAATGCGACTTTGGTTTGCCAGGAATTATACGGAAGAAGCGCTGGACTGACGATGGAAATGTCCGGAGAGCTCGAATACATGACAGTGACTCTGGTAGAGGATTCCTTATTGATGGAAGCGAAATCGGACTCGTCTATGATTTCTCCGCAAAACCGAACAGTTCCACTTGGAGTTCCGGGCAGGTTGCTGTCCAAAACCAAGAAAGGTTTTAAGGAATTCGCACTCTAGGAATGCACTACAAGCGCTGAAGGCCCGCC